>NC_056726.1:185711708-185845925 GCF_019279795.1 Protopterus annectens
GTGTCAATGCCTTGTTCCTGGTTCCAAGCACAGAATCTCTTCCATTTTTCTGCATAACATTTTCAGGTACTGGGCCTCCTGGCCTCCAAGATAACATCCATAACAGCTTTTGAAAGAGGAGTGTTCTGAATGGCTACATTATCCGCCATGCTGCCGGATTTAAGGTCCTGATTTGGCTGTGCAGGATCTGATTGTTTTGTTGGGTCAGCAAATGAGAAGTTTGAGGCAATATCCATGCTGGACCTTGAGACAAGCTCTTTAGGATTGGGTACCAGTGCTGGCGTGGCCAGTCTGGTGCAATCAGAATCATTTTTGGCTTCTCTTGTCTGACCTTTAGGAGTACCCTGGGAAGGAGAGGCAGTGGAGGAAAGGCATATACTGTAGATTTTTCCAGCTGAAAGATAGGGCGTCCACTCTCCATGCTTGTTTGTGATAAATCCTTGTGCAAAATCTCTGTAATTGGTAGTTGTGAGGGGAGGCAAATAGATCTATGTCTGGGCATCCCAATTTCCTTCTTATCATGCTGAAGACTTGTGGATCCAGTTTCCACTCGTGGGGATTCATGAGGTTTCTGCTTAGTTCGTCTGCCAGAGTATTTGTTTTTCATGGCAGGAATTGTGCTTGCAGGTGAATTTGATAAGTCAATGCTGTGTCCCATAAGGTCATTGCTTGTCTGCAGAGGGGGTAGGAATGTGTACCTCCCTGCTTGTTTATGTACCACATGACCGTAGTATTGTCTGTCTTTATCAGTAGCTGTCCTGGATGAAGTAGATCCTTGAAAGCTGTCAGGGCATTCTGAACAGCTAGCATCTCTTTTTGATTGATGTGAAGATGCATCTGGCTTGCAGGCCATGTGCCCTGAATACATTTTCCTGCCATATGGGCCCCCCAGGCATAATCTGATGCATCCGTTGTCAGTGTCTATCTGGGCTGTGGGTAAACTGAATGGCAGATCCTTGTTGTGGTGACAGGCCTCTGTCCACCATCGAAACTCCTGTTGCAGGCAGGGAATGTGTGTAATTACTGTCTCCAGGCTGTGGCAATGCTGAGTCCAAACACTTTTTAGATACCATTGTAGTTTCCTCATATGCAGTCTGGCATATGGAATTAGGAGAATGCAGGATGCCATGAAACCCAAGGCCTGTAGGATTTTCCTTGCAGATAACTGGGTGTTTGCTGCCAATTTTTTTGAAATAAGAAGTCAGTTCTTTTTGTTTGTCTGGCATGAGATAAGCCATCTGGGCAGTTGTATTTAAGCTTTCACCCAGGAATATTATCTCTTGAGAGGGCACTAGTTTTGATTTATTTTCGCTGACTGTGTACCCTAGGCAAATTAGTAATCTTTTTACAAACGCCAGATGCTTTATAAGAATGTCTTTGTTCTCTGCTTGAATAAGGCAGTCGTCCAAGTAGGGATATATTTGAATTCCTCTTTGCCTGCAAAATGCAATTACTGGTGCCAGGCATTTTGTGAAGACCCTGGGCGCAGTAGATAAGCCAAAGGGCAGTGCAGAGAACTGGTAGTGCATTGAGCCAGCTATGAATCAGAGGTATCTTCTGCAAGATTGTCTGATTGGGACATGCAGGTATGCCTCTTTTAGGTCCAAAGTTACGAGCCAAGCCTTCTTGCCCAGCATGTAAGGCGTAAGGGGTCTGGATTTGCCCCTTTGAGCTCTGTCAGACACAGAAAAGGACCAATTTTTTGTAGGCCAGTGTCTACTAAATCTTGGTGGCTGTACTTGTACCAAGTCTTTAACAGTTTGCATAGACTTAGCTTTGTCTTCCATTTTCTTTAAAACCTCTTCTGCCTTAATACCAAACAGAGAATCATGCTGTAAAGGTGCCTCTAACAATTTAGCTTTAACATGATCAGGCAAATTTTGTTCCTTTAACCAGGCATGCCTCCTAATCACAGATCCAGTAACTGCGGCCCTGCAGGAGGCCTCTAAATAATCAAACACACATTGCAAAGTATGCTTTCCAACTTGTTCAGCTGCATGCAATAATTCCTGCAATTCTTTATTTTCTGAATATTCTGAAATCAACATCATTTTCTGTTTCAGCAATCCCATAACATGTTGCTGGTACTTAAGCATATGAAAGTGACAGTTTAAGGCCCTGATTGCCAAGGTTTCAGATATATAAACCTTTTTTTCCCCCATCTGTCCAGTGCCCTTGAATCTCTATCAGAGGGGGTAGGATTTTTTGCTGTTGAGGCCTTAACTCCCTTTGGGCCCTGTGAAATAGTTTCAGGATCAGCAGCAGGGTTTCTAAATAAAAATTTATGTGAGTCAGGGACCCTGTAATATCGGTCAGGCTTGCTGGGAGCCAGAGGTAAGGAGTCAGGGGTCAAGCTTGACTCCGAAAACACATCATCCACAATGTCTAAAACAGGGGGAATGGCTAAAGGCTTGTGCTGACGGAGAAGAAGGAAATCCCTGAGACTCTTTTTTAATTCTGTAAAGTCTTGACTCTCCCAGTGAAAATGCTCCCTCAAAGTATGCAAGGTTTCTCCAAATGAATAATCCTCAGGAGGAGATGCAGATGGAATAGACTCCTCAGCATCAGAATCATCATAGGGAGGTATAGATAATTCCTGATCAGAAGAGGAATCAGAAGAAATAGAAACCTGATCTGAAGATTCATAATCAGTGTCTTGCCTAGGCCTCTTATCTGGAGGGGGATGGGTACCCCTGATCAAGGTAATAAGGTCTTCAGCCATTTTGATCATCTGTTTTTTAGGCATAGAGACCTGTGCACATGGCTCATGCGTCGGTTTTTTAGTTTTAGAAGTTGCTTTTGTTTTTGGTTTTGCAGCTGTCGTTGGTTTGATATACAAATGTTGAGGTCTGAATATACCCTCAGAAGCCGGTGCCTGCTCAGCGGCTCCAGACCCATCAGAGGGAGATACATCCGTCGGTCCAATACCTTGAGTATCTTGCGGCATGCTGGACTCCACGTGTGTGTCGGTAGAGGCCTGCGACTCGAAGGTAGCGGGTATCAGGGGCTGCGAAAGTGCCTCACTGAGTACCGGCGAACCGACGACTGGCTTAGGAGAAGCTTTGTCGTCAGTTTTGGATCTTGACTGCCTTTCTCTGTCCTTTTCTTTGCATTTTTTATGTACTCCAGTAGTCGGATTACTATCCGAAGACATTTCTGGGTAGTTAAGTCTGTTTCCAAAATACTTTGATGCAATAATATATCGACGCTTAATAGTGCGTTGGTTAAATCTAGCATAAAACCGACAGCCAGGCACGTTGTGATCAGGGCCTAGGCAAGGAATACAGTATAAATGGAAATCCTTATGAGGTACTTGCTTCCCACAAGTAATACAATTATTAACTTTTTCTGACATTGGTAAAAAGCAAGAAAAAAGTTTCCCCAACAGGGTACTTAGCTTTAGTGAAGACTTCAGTTCTGAAACTCAAACTCGAATATTTCAGTAGTCGGCCGACCAGCACTTGCGAAATGCTTCTGCTTCGGGCACCGTACGATAAGAAAGACTGAATAAAATGGTGTCGGCTGCATGCTTTATACCCTTGATGACCTGACGTAATGGAAATAAGACAGCAACCGACGCAGGACCCAAGACTTTGGAATTCAGTCTGACTGAGGGCAACCTGCCAGCAGATTACCCAAATGTAATTACTGCAACAGTGAAACACGAAGAACATCTATATACCACTGTGCTATCATAAACCCCATTCACTGCTAAGAACTTCCAGTGTGTGTACATATATATATGTTAACAGAAATGGACCCAGTACCAAACTCCATGGGAATACTCTACTCATACTGCATGGAGCATCTGTTACCTCTCCAATACTAACTATTCTTGTTCTATATGCCATCCAGTTACCAATGTACTTGCAATGTAAAGATTTGTACCAATCCTTATTAGCATCTTTCTTAACTTCATACGAATCACAAATCAAAACGTTTACTAGAATTCAAGATCCCTCCATTTACAAAGGCCGTGGTGTAAAATTAATGTACAGCTTCATGCATGATTTCCCACCTATATGTGCAAACTTAACACTGTCACCACATCTTTCCAATTCCCCTAAAAGAACATTATTTTCAGGCTCCCAGCAGTGCTAAGTAGGCTTGTGGGTCTTGAACATCTGATAAATCAATTAGTTATGTACTCACCATAACACTAGATGTATGTAGTCCATCTCACCTCATATTCTTCACTTGTGGGTTCGGAGCCGAATGTCGGCTCCAACTCGGCCTATCTACTAGCTTGAAAGTCTTTGATTGGCTGGGCTAAGATGGTATCCCACAATACACTGCTTCACATCCTCAGATCTAGTTTGCTGCAAACAGAAAAATCATATCTATCGCCCAAACACACACACATACTCATGACAACGAGGTCCAACAAACTGTCCAAAGGGACTAGTGACATGAGGTATACCAGGGGATCCTCCAAATCCTCCAGGCATGGGGGACGGTGGGTGGGTAATGAAGAATGTGAGGCGAGATGGACTACATACATCTAGCGTTATGGTGAGAACATAACTAATTGATGTTATGTAGTCCTATCTTGCCTACATTCTTCACTTGTGGGACAGCGTCCCTACATCCTGGGTGGCTCAATGGAAAATACTCCCGAGTACTGTGGAGCCAAAAGATGACCTGCCTCTGGACACCACATCCAATTTGTAATGGGAAACAAACGTATGAGGAGAAGCCCATGTTGCAGCCGCACATATATCATCCATGGATAACCTAGCCTGAAAGGCCGTGGAAGTGGAAACTGCTCTGGTAGAGTGTGCTCTGACTGGAAAAGGCAGGCTCTTTCCCCCTGCCTGGTAAATAAAGGAGATGCAACCAGCTATCCACCTAGCAATGGTGACTTTGGAGACCGCAAACCCCAAGCCATTTTCAGAGAATGAAACGAAGAGCTGGTCTGACTTCTGCCATTCTGTAGTCCTGTGTAGATAAAAGCGTAGTTGCCTATGAACATCCAACAGGTGAAACTGGTACTCTGCCTTATTAGAGAAGTTGGGGAAGAAAACCAGCAGCTCAATGGACTGATTTATATTAGATAAGGAAGCCACCTTGGGAAGAAAGGACGGGTTCGGTCTGAGAGAAACTCTATCTTTATGGAATATCAAATATGGGGGCTTGACTGATAGGGCCTGGAGTTCTGATACTCTTCTGGCCGATGTAATAGCTATCAGAAAGGCAGATTTCCATGCAAGGAATTTTAAGTCGCAGGAAGCCGTGGGCTCAAAAGGTGGGAGAGTGAGGGCCTGCAGAACAAAATTGAGGTCTCAGGGCACAACAGGTTGAGATACAGGGGGACGAAGGAGAAGACTACCTTTCATGAAAGCTCTATACAGCCTGTGTGCCATTAAGCGAGGTTCATAAGCCATATGATAATTAGAAATAGCCGCTAGCTGAACTTTGATGGTGGCTGAGGCAGACCCCTGGTAGAATAAATGAGACAAAAATTCCAAAACAGAGTCAATGGGAGCCGTGAAGGGGTCAATACCTTTTGACTGGGCCCACACTGAAAACCTTTTCCACTTGCTAGAGTAGATCTTCCTAGTGGACGGCTTATGAGAGGACGAAAGAATATGGACTACATCAGGAGAAAAATCATGACACCTGACTACAGATGGAAGTGGAGTAGCCAGGCGGTCAGCCGGAGTGTCTCCAGGGAAGAGTGGAGCTGTCCCGACATATGTGTCAGCAAGTCTGGACGAGGGTCCAGAGGCCAAGGAGCATCCATGATGTAAGGTTGAAGGAAGGGGAACCATACTTGTCGAGGCCAGTGTGGCGCGATCAGAATCAATCTGCTTCCCAAGGATAGCACTTTCTGGATCACCCACGAGATAAGGGGGAACGGAGGGAAAGCATACAGCAGACCCGAGGGCCTATTGTGCACCAGAGCGTCCCTTGGAGATCCCCCCAGTGGGGGGATCAGCGAGTAGTCGTCGCTGCATTTTGCATTGAGAGGGCTTGCAAAAAGGTCGTAGCAAGGTTGACCCCATTTGCTGAATATGCTGTCCACCACCTGGCGGTTCAGGGACCACTCGTAGGGCATGAGGATCGCCCTGCTTGGCCTGTCTGCGATCACATTGGTTTTCCCAGGGGTGTGCGTTACCACCAAGGCCCGCTGGGAAGCTGTCGGCCAATTCCACATTCTCATGGCCTCCCTGCATAGTGGGTACTATCTGGTTCCTCCTTGTTTGTTGAGATACTACACTACTGACATATTGTCCGAGTGTATCGCAATAGTCCCTAAGGGGAGGACATCTTGAAGTGCCTGCAACGCTAGGAGCAGTGCCCTCATCTCCACGACATTTATGTGCAAGTCTATCTTGTGCTCCTGCCACGTGCCTTGGACCATCCTGCCGAGATAATGCCCCCCCCACCCTATCCGGGAGGCGTCCGTGGTCACTGTGGCTACTGGGTTTGGTTAAACAAAGGGTTTCCCTACGTCTAAATTGTTGGTGCATAGCCACCAACTGAGGTCCTGCTTGCATTTGCCTGTGATTAAGATTGGATATGATAGTGGTAGTCTTTGAAAGGACCATTGGGCGAATAGGAGCCAATGTAGGATCCTCATATGCAACCTCGCTAACGGGTCCATCATGATAGTGGATGCCATTATCCCCAGTAACTGAAGCACTAGTCTTGTCCTCACGCTTGTCAGAGGCATCATCATCCGAACCTGTCGTTGTAACCCTGTGATCCTTTCCATAGGTAGGAACGCTCTCAACCGAATAGTGTCCAACTTTGCTCCTATAAATAAGACACACTGTGAGGGTAGCAAGGCAGATTTTTTCCAGTTTATTGTGATGCCTAACTGGTGACAAAGACCGATAACAGTATCTCTGTTTTGAAGAAGTAGATGCTTGGTGGGGGCGGATAGGAGCCAGTCGTCCAGGTAAGGAAACACCTGGAATCCTTGACGTCTCAAGTGAGTCGTCACCACTGCCATGCACTTGGTGAACACCCTGGGGGCTGTGGTGAGGCCAAAGGGCAGGGCTCGAAACTGGAAGTGCCTGGCTCCCAGCCGGAAGCGTAGATGACATCTGGATGCTCGGTCCATTTTGATGTGGTAATAAGCATCCTTCAGGTCGATGGAGCACATCCATACTTCCTTTCCCAATAACGGGAGAATTGATTGTAACGTGACCATCCGGAATTTAGACTTATGTACATAATGACTTGAGTGGGCTGAGATCCAAAATGGGTCTCAGGTCCCCCGTTCTTTTCGGCACCAAAAAGAATCTCGAGTAAGTCTCTAATCCAAACTGGTCTGGGGGGACTGGTTGGATGACTCCTTTTTCTAGCAGCTGAGAAACCTCTGTTGCTGCCTGACCCCTTTGACTGGGTGGAACGTCTGGGATCTTTTTGATGGGAGGAGGTGTGGAGTGAAACGGGATGGTGTAACCTCCGGCGATTATCCCTAATACCCATCTGTCCTGGGTGATGTTGACCCAGGCTTCCGGATACTGGGAGATTCGACCCCCGACTGGATCCGGAGAAGCACAGCTGGGCACACCCTCAGGAATGAGAGTATGGGGAACCGTGGAAAGAATCACGGTCCCCCGAATTGCGGGGGCCCCCTCTGCCTCTAGGGCGATGTCTCCTTGAATACGACTCCCCTTCCCCTGCCTCGGGGGGGGGGGGGTCTCACCCTGTGTGGTAGGAAAGTACCTTTGCGATTTTTTGAACCACATCTTTCCCCCTCGCTGAGCCTTGGGATAAGGCCTCGACAGGAGGGAAAAACGGACTCCCATGGCAGACAAGGTCTTTCCCTCTTGCTCGCACCTGGTTGAGTGTGTCTTTGACTTTGGTCCTGAACAAGGAGGAACCATCGAAGGAGGCATCAGTAAAGGAAGACTTAAAGGCCTCTGCAAAATGACACAGGCGTAGCCAGGCTTGCCTCCTGAGGGCCACCCCTGAACTAGCCACCCTACTAGCTCCCTCAGCCGCGTACAAAATCAGTCGCATGGACGAGTTAGCAATGGAGTTGAGGGTAGAGAGCTGAGCGTTGACCGTTTGAGTCACCGCCTCAGGTACGTTACCCGTTAGAGTATCTCCTAACTCCTTAAGGAGATCTCTCTGGAGCCGCGTGAAATGAGACAAATAATTCAGTGACCGCAAGGTAAGGGTCGCTGAAGACACTGTACGCTTCCCATACCGATCCATCGTCCTAGACTCCTTGTTAGGGGAATGGACCGAAGAGGAAGACTCAGCAACTTCCTCCTGTGTGGCAGCCACCACCACCATAGCATCTACCGGGACTCCCTTTGTCAAAAATTCTTTCCCTTGGGAAGCAGGCAAAAATTTGTTGGGGCGTCGAGGAACCAGCTCCACAGAGTCAGGAGTCTCCCACACCCTTCGACAGATAAGGTCCAGGAGCTCGTCGAAGGGTGGAGACACCCAGTAGGCGGAGAGCTGGGCGCCAAAGGCCTTAAGGAATACTAACTCCTCCTCGGAGGGAGTTTTGGAAGGCCAGTCTTCTCTTTGTTTCAAGATCTCCAGGATATCGGAGAACGAAACATCCTCAGAGTAAGACTTAGGGGACCCCTCCGACTCCTCGAGGTCAGTATCGAAAGTGAGGGACTCGTCCTGGGAGTCTATGTGCTTCCTCTTGCAAGCTTTTTTTCTGGAGGGGTTCCTCAGGCACAGACTCTGAGGGCCCCTCAGAAAGAAGGGGACCACTCATGGGGGTGTCCTTAGGCCCTTGCGCCCTGCTGTCCAAGGATAGGTGGATGTCAGAAGCTCTTGCCGGTGTCGTAGGGGACGGAAGGACCGATCTGAGAGAAGTAGCTGACCTAGCCAGCACGCTCCGCATAGCCTCGAAGGCGGGACCTCCCGAATCGGAGGACCGACCACCTTCCAAGGCCATGACCGGGACCTGAGTCCCCGACGCCAAGGGGAAGGCTCGGCACAGACTGGTACTCCGAGACATCCCCCTGGGGCCCGACAGAGGAGACCAGAGTCTCGAACCCTGTGGACGGAGCCGACAGGGTCAAAGCCGATGCTGGCACCGATAAACCCCGCTGGGGGATCGGCGCCGGCACAGGAACGTCCCTCGGAGCAGAACTTACCGGCATCGACGACAAGGATGCGCTCGGAGGAGGAATAGCAGGTACAACCAACAGAGATGGCTCCGGAGCCGACTGGGTCGGAGCCGAGAAAAGTTTGGCCAACACCGGCGACTGTAGGAGCCTCTGCATCACCCTATCTACATCCAAATTGGAAAGTCTGGAGGATTTGGAGGAAATGGATGGAGAAGCAGACCTCCTATCTGGAGAAGCTTGCCTTAAACTTGGCGACCGGCTCCGAATCGGTTCCAAAATTATCGGAGCAGCCGCAGACTCAGTCGATACAGTTACTTCCTGCGGCCCCGAAGTCGGTGGAGCCGAGGAACCAGATTCCACAATGGAAATTTTAGAAGGTGGCTCCGAAACAATAGATGGAGCCGGTGACCTCTTCTTGGATTTGGAGGCTTTAGACTTCGACTGGGAGCCGAAGCTAAATCCTCCTCAAATGACGGTTTTAGCAGTCCCTTTAGGATCAATTTGTTTTTCCTCTCTTGGAGCACCCGAGGACTAAAGGCGTGGCAGAAACTGCACGACTCCTGAAGGTGGATGGCTCCAAGACAGTAAACACAGACCGAGTGCCCGTCTGTGATAGACATTTTATAGGCACACTTAGTACACTTTTTGAAGCCCGAGGGCTTATGCTCTTTTTGTTCCTTAGACATTCTAACAAACAGTAGCAGCCGCTACCAAAAGGGCGGGAAACCGCTAACACAGAAAGCAGAAACACGAAAGAACACACACAAGGCACAGGGGAGAACCTCTAATTAAAACGGTTCTCAACTTAAATTAAGAAAAAAACTAACCAAACAAGCACATGAGGAGGACTAGGTCCTCTAACTTAAACGGGCCTAGCCCGAGGGTATAAGGGATACCACACACAACACACTCGCACTCTACAAAAGCAATGCAGCAACACCACTAAGAACCACTCTATTGAATAACAGAATTATTTTAGCCAAGAATTAGCAAAAAGTTTTCCACAAAAAAATGACTTTTTCAATACTTAGCCACAGCCAAGTCAAGACCATGTCCGAGCTCTACAAGCGGCAAACGAGATCTGGGGATGTGGAGCAGTGTATTGTGGGATACCATCTTAGCCCAGCCAATCAAAGACTTTCGAGCTAGTAGATAGGCCGAGTCGGCTCCGAACCCACAAGTGAAGAATGTAGGCGAGATAGGACTACATAACATCATCTGTTTAACAACTTTCCCTTTATATATGGGCAAGGGTTCCACCATCCTTCCACTGCTAAAGTTCTCTTCTGTTTCTAAACGTCTGCTGAAAATTGGAACTAGACCACCATTAAAACCTCACAATTATTTAACTCCATGGTTGCCAGACTTTTCCAGTGCTACTGTTTTGTTAGCGCTTCCTGCTGTTTTCAGTCAAACATGGTTTGGAATATGGAATTTTCAATATGCTCTGCCTCTCAAAGCTGCCATGTAGGACAGCCTTTCTGATCATCAGCAAAATTCCTTCTACTCCTTAGCCAATTCTTCTTCCAAGATCTACCCTCTCTCAGTTGCGTTTTGTTGTTTTTAACTGTACACGCACAACTCTACATTGTTTGGCGCTAGGTAAACTTTTTGCCTTCTGAAATAAATTAATAGAAAAAGCACAGATTAACTTTATCTGATGCATCTATTTCCCCATGCCCACTCGCTCTGCTTTGGATTGATAGCTACTAACTCATCCACCATATTCTATATTATTACACTAATTGGATTGTTATTCTCAACATACTTCTTTCTAGAGGTCCTGCAGGATATTTCCCAGATCCACTAATTTTACAACCTACATATTCATGGACCCCTTCTATTTTCATTTCCCCACCACAACTACGATCAGCCATGTAAGATTTTTTCAAGATGCAAGTGTTGCTTCTTCTAGTTATAATGGCAACCACTTGCTTCATCCTGTAGTCACTAGGTTTCACATGCAACCTAACTGCTTAAGATTTTGTTCATCCTTCTTCCACTCAATATGTAAAACATTAAAATTACCCACCCAATCTTATAGGATTCCTTGTCCTTTAATAAAGGTACAAAGCTTAAAGCTGTTCAAACACCCACTTCCTTGGGGGCATCTTACATATTGCATCCCATTGCTATTGCTGACCTTCCAAGTGAGAACTACAACTCACATTTCATTCTTCTTATTTGTCACACTGAAATTCTGTCAAGTCACTTTTCACATACAACCTGAGCCCCCTTCCTTCCACTTTATTTATAAGGATGTTAACGGTACATTTCTTTACTAGTACCCCGATCCTATTGTTTCAAATACTTCCATTAGAGCTCCAAGTCCACATTCATTCCATTTATCTCACACCCCACCTTATTTTCCTTTTATTTAAAATGTTAATATTTGTGTAGAATACACGTAACAGTTATTCTACAACAGTACTGCCCTTCTACTCAGAAGAGGATACATCAGCTTGTGTAATCTAAACCCAGCCTCATTCACAGTAAACCTTCCAATGTACAATATGTTCTTATCCATAAAATGGCTCCATACACCTAAAAACTAATATGTCTCAATGAGCTTTAGAAAATTGTTTGTCCTTTCAACCTTTCTGTTTAAAAGAGACAAAATAAAAATGTGTACTTCCTTCCTGTAATACTTTATATCTGCATACATTTTCCCACAACTACATCTCTACCATCATTTCCAATCTTTTCCACTATAACTGATGTAGAATGATTACATTTAGACAATGATCCTGTTCATTTTGTTAAAGAACCTTTGATTACAGCATGTAATTGTACTTTCCACCGTTTTCCTCAAGGTCAAGCATGTATTTGCATCATTTATAATCAAGCCCTTAATGTACATTCAGTCATTCTTCAATTACACACTTAATCTGAGTCAAGCTAGTACAGGATCCAAAGCCTATTCCATCACTCACTGGGTACAAGGCAAAGAAACTAAACTCGAGTGAGGCACTAATCCATCACAGGAAGCACACTTTCATTCAGTGTCACATGGGATACATACCAATGGACAATTTGAAGGAATACCAACTTACCTATAATATGTCCGTAAGAGGTTATGAAAACCAAAGTACCAGGAGAAAACTCCAAAGGACACAGACAGGATAAGCAAATTCTGTGCAGGAGGCACATTAGCCAATAAATGAACTGGAGAACCAAGTGCTGTGAGACAGCTAAGCTAACTACTGAGTAACAACGTACAGCTTCTCATTTAATCCTCTGACTTAACTTTTCTATCATCTATTCCGTTTCGAACATCTTCACTTCCCCCTCCTTCCCTACCTCCATTACCTCCTCAAATGCACTTTTATTTTACTCTCATTCCAACTTATTATTTTGCTTGGGATTATTTGCACGGTCTTTAACAGTTTGTCCACTTTCACCTCATATCATAATGATTAGCTTCATCCTGACTGATATCCACCATATTCATACTCTAGAATTAACACAATTTTCTACCATTTTGATTTTCTTTTTACAGAACTATTTTCTTACATTTCATTTTCCCTTTACATCTTTTTTATATGCCCAGTCCTTCATTACTTTCCACCTGTTCCAAAAGAATCCTATTTGTTACATTTCACAAAGATTTATCCCTTTGCTATTCCTCTTCCCATTCTACAATGAATGCAACCAAATGATTACATTATCTACAGAGCAGTGTATACATCCCCATCACTTTAAGTACAGTTTTCCATATCCTCTACTCAACATTGTTAAAACACTTCTCCTATACTTTAAAATGTTCAACTTTGGATGAGTGTTGCTAAAAGTTGCACCATGTTCTGACATCTCGCGTATCTTGGTATCCTTTTGAAATTTATCTCATGAGACATACGTCTTTAAAGAGGAGTCTGTCTGCATTTCTCTGTTGCTCTTAAAACCCCTCTTTCAACAATGTGTGTGTCCTTAAACCTCTTTACAAAGCCATACTGCACACACTTCTTAACCAAATAATTTACTTTACCTTTTATTCTTTGTACAAATTTACAGCCATTCCTCTTTCCTATTCGAAACTTTATTGACACTGAATTTTAAACACCGTAAAATGTTTGTGATTTGCTTATTATAACTTTCTTTCCTTAAAAATGAAAGCTCAAGAACTTGTGGGGTCTTCTTTTTTAGTAGCATTAAGGAAAAGGGAACAGCTGTCTTAACAACTTGCCATGCATCACCAAAACAACCCGTTTATGTTTCGCACAAATAAAAATGTATTAAATACTGCTTGTGGCAGAGCTACTAGAAAAAAAAGTATTCAACAAGGAAATGGGTACCATGTATATTTCTAGAATAACTACAGATACTCCCCACCCCACCAAAAATGACTTGTCAGAACAAAAAAGTCAACAATAAAATTCTAAAAAAAGATACCTATTTAATATCCTCCAGTGTAGATAATGGCAGCAGGAAAATATGGAAGTTGGCATTACTGAAGAATAATGCTGAGCTGAACTCCAAATGGCAAACAAGACACATACAGAATAAACAAAGCATTACAGACCAACACTTTCCAAATTTCTTTTAGCTGCTGTCCTGCTTCACAAATGCTACATCTTAATAGCTCAAAATACACCAAAAATATGTGTATATACCTACACACACACACACACACACACACACACACACACACACACACACACACACACATTTTATAAATACACACACATATGCATGCAAATTTCCAACCAGCCATATACTAAAATACTAAGGAATAGCTGCACAAATACAGAAAATTATTACTGCTAAGGACAATTTGCCAAGGAAGGAGGAAAGCTGCACTAAAAACAAAACCACACACTTAGAAAGCACTGAAGGGCATTCCTAAAGAAAATAAATCCTACGAGATTATACATAGACCAAAGAGGCAAACTGCACTCATTTATTAGCAGTAAGCAGTATGAGCATATAGAAAGCAGAATCTTCAGCAGGTAACTGTGTAACCGTGTCTGCCAATAATCATAATCCCGTAAAATTAAAACACATCATCAATCTCATGCAGCAAAATTACTACTACTAAAAAGTGGTCAGACCTGCTGGTGAGCTAAGGAAATAGGATGTGTGGGCAAAAACAGTAAAGTTTGCACAGAAACAACCACTGTAACTAAACGTAGTAACGGGAACCACAAAAATGCAAATATCCAGTCACAGAAACATGCAATATTCACTACTGTCCCGTACTTGTCTAGTCACTACAGATTTGTAACAATGCAAGCCCCAGTTCACTTAAACCTTACAAGATTGGTGTGTGCTATATAGGTTCATAGGTAGGTACTAGGCTATCGGCCCTGGGGCCTATATAAGCCTAGCCAAAAATGTTCCCTGGTTTTCGCCACCCAAGAAAATTATTTTCCTGTGCTCCTGTCAAGCAGTGCCGCAGAAGTGATCCCTGGGGTGAATTTTCTATTTCCCATCCAGTCGTCACGGTTTTTCTTAAAGAGGGCCAATGAGGACCTTTGCTCGACAGGAATGGGTTGTTTGTTCCAGAGTATGGGAAGTCTCTGGGACAGGAATCTATCCCACCAGCATGCTCTGTTTATTGTGGTGACAAGGTTTAGGTCCCTGGAGCATCTGGTTCGGAGAGATTGGGATTTCTTTAAGTGCAGCATGTCCAACAGCTCTGGGTTTGACACAGCTTTGTATGTTAGGCAGAGATTGCCTCTGACTGGGCGATATGCGACGCAGTAGAGTTGGAGTTTTTTGAGACGGTCTGCATATGGCATTTGTTTGAGGCCGGTAATCCTTTTAGTGAGGTATTTCTGTGGCCTTTCCAATTGTTGTAGGTGTCTTGTGAGGTACATGCCAAATACGGCATTGTACTCTACAATGGGTCTGATGAGGGATGAGTAGAGAGGAACAATTACATTCTTTTTTCTTGAGGAAAACACTTTTGTGATGGGGTGTGCCACGTGGAAGGATTTCCTGACTACTGTGGCAATGTGGTTATCAAAGGAGAGACTACTGTCCACCTGTGTCCCGAGGTCTCATCACACTTTCAGTGCTTAGTGAGCTACTGCCTATGTGGTAGTTCATCGACACCATGTTTTTCCCAAAGGGGATGACAATGCACTTCTTGGCATTGAGCTTGAGGCCATGACTTTGACACCAAGCATCTGTCTCTGTGAGGCCCTTTTGTAGAATGTCTACTTCATTAGGTGATTCTATTATGGCTCCCAGTTTGCAGTCATCTGTGAACTTTGTTAGCCAAAGACCTGCTGTGTTGGCCTGCACTTCAGAAAAGTAAATGCCGAACAGGAGAGGACCCAGGACCAAACCCTGTGGTACTCCACTTGTCACCGGTCTGAAGTCGGACTTGGAGTCGTCTACTTTTACTGTGTGGGTTCTGTCAGTGAGCCAGCTGGCCACCCATCTTGTGACATAGGGATTATGCCCAGTTTAGTGAGTTTATCTAAGATTCCAGAGTGGGGGATGGTATTGAAAGCCTTGGCGAGGTCAAGATAGGCTGTGTGCACTACCTTTCCCTCGTCTACGGCTCTAGTGACTGCTTCAAAGAAATCAATTAGGTTTAGTAGACATGATCTACCTTTTACAAACCCAATCTGAGTGAGGTCCAGGGTTTGGAGGTTATCTATGTCTTTGTTTATAAGCTCCAAGATGACACGTTACATGGCCTTGCAGACCAGGCTCGTCAGGCTAATGGGGCAGTAGTTTCCGGGGTCTGTGGTGGCACCCGCTTTGTGGAGTGGGATAACTGTCACTGTGCGCCATTCAGTAGGCACATAGCCTGAGGTGAGGCTAAGACTGAACATGGTACTTAGGTGGGGTGCCAGTTCGTTCTGTAGTTGGTGCAGTACACAGCCTGGGATGTTGTCTGGTCCCATGGATGCTGTGTTCTTGGCTTTGGAGAGAGCGGTCTTTACTTGTTAATTCATGATTACAGGGGCTTTGCATTCTTCCCGTATTAAGATGGGCCCTTTGGAGTGTGTGTGTGTGTGTGTGTGTGGGGG
Source organism: Protopterus annectens (assembly GCF_019279795.1). Classification (NCBI taxonomy): domain Eukaryota; kingdom Metazoa; phylum Chordata; order Ceratodontiformes; family Protopteridae; genus Protopterus; species Protopterus annectens. Next base: position 185,727,745 of record NC_056726.1, read on the forward strand.
GGGGGGGGGGTAAAGTTAGCACTGAACCTATCTGCCAGGATGTTGGCAATAACAGTTGGTTCTGTATATTTAGTGCCATTGTGCTGTAGCTCAGAGCAGATCTGAATGTTGCCATTGAGATTCTTGACATAGCTGTAGAATGCTTTGTGGTTGTCTTTGGAATCAGTGGCAATTTTATTTTCATAACTGGCTTTGGAAGATTTTATGAGGGATTGCAGCTTCTTGCTGAGGCTGACCAGGGAGTTCCACCAATCTTGGGATTTTACTCTTTTTTTGCAACAGCTTTTTCCTTCTGTTGTAGAGTTTGTTTACGGGAGGGGACCACCAGATTAGCTTCTTTTTTTGGAGGATAACATCTTGGTTCTGTTGGGGACAGCACGATCCATGCACTTGTGTATGTGCTTATACAGTGCATTACTTTAAGATTCAGCAGTCGTACCTCTATTTTCCATCTGCATGGGTGTCGTGAAGTTTGGCACTTCTGTCTTAAGAAGCATGAAGTTGGCTTTGGAGTAGTTTTTAACGGTGGTTTCCTTAACGGGGGGTGGGGGTGGGATATGGATTTCTAGGGTGATTAGCTTGTGGTCGGATCTGACCAGCGAGGAGTTGACCTCTGGCATGGAACATCGGTTACCAATATTGGTAATGACCAGGTCCAAGATATTGCTGCAAGTAGCCATGATAATACTTCAAACTTCAACTGTACTATGAACTACTACTTCATCTAGTATTACTTTGTACTTGCTTATCCTAAGCAGTGTCTGAAAATGGTCAGTGCTCAACAAATGGTAAACAAACAAACATATAAATTACTCCCCATTTAATGTGACCCTGAATTATGCATGGTACATAACACAGTCTTCATGTTAAGAAATACAGAAATACAGCCTTGGCAATCAAAACTCAGTCAAGGACATGGTACACTGTCCCAAAATACCGTTTCAGTCGGTAAGCTACTATTTTGTTACTGTGACTCACTGACACTTGTGTTTAGGTACCAATGAGTGCATACAAGCGTCAAAGTCTCCTTTTATAAAGAAATGAAACCCCAAGTGCTGTACACATCCAACAAGAGCAGGTCCAGTACATAGTGTCATCTGCAGCATCTTAATTCAGACTTATTCCCTAATTTGCTGTCTGCCTCTGTCTCTCATAACTGGTATCCATAGTGCCACATATATCTTTGGTCTGACTTTTACAGGACTTGCCACTATGCCTACCATCCAACCTTGAAGACCTCTCATTACCAAGCTAAGCTGTAGGACACAGTGCCCAAGAAAAATTCTTTTGGTACTTCTGTCAAAAACTGTCAGCATAGCCTTTCCATTACAGTCCCATTAAATTCCACTCATACATGCATTCACTAACATATGTCAAGATGATAACTATTATATACAGAGTATTTTCTTCATGAATACACCCCAGGTACTGTAAAACGTCACCAAAAAAACAAAGTGCAAAAATTTATCAGCCAATCATACCCCACCGCAAGATGTGATGATGCAAAAGCATACAAAGACATGGTTAACAACTTTAACATACCTACAGACAATACCAAAACATGCAATCAAAATGTGTGTGCAAGATGTGCAAAATGCAATCACCTTAAGCACATAAAACGAATTCAGTGTACAACTAAGCAAAAGGGCTAATCAGGTTAAAGCTTGTTAATGACGTTACAGGAGACTGTGACATGGAATGATGCATGCAGACCAAGTATGTGGCAGCAAACCACAAGCTACATTAGAGATGACCATATAAGAGAGGAGAATGGATGCAGTTAAAGTTCTGCAGAGATTCCAGCTAATGACTGGAATTTTATTTACGCTTTGTTGATTGCATTAGTCTCTCTAGGTAAACGTCATTTGAGGGGCGACCCAAAGTGGTATTCCACTAAGGAGAGATTTGGCCAGGGCACCAATGAACTTCTCTAGTCTCTTCTGAGCACTAGGTGGCAGCAGAGGGCTGTCACTAGTGCTCGGAGAATTCCAAGATGAAGGAATGAGTAAACATTGCTGCTGGAGATACTTTGGTGAGAAAAATCACAGCAAGATGACATCCTAGATTACTGAGCTGGACTGTTTAGGTTTGGATACAGAGATACTGGAGAACTTATTGAAAGAGAGGAGGCATCCTGGAGTGCTATGATGGATCAAGTGCTATTGAAGCAGTATGACAATGAAGCTGATACTGAGGCAAAGAAGCAGATTACAGAAGCTGAAAGTACAGAGGCAATTTTGGCTGATGGAGTAATCCACTCAAAGAGCATGCCTCTGTAACTGGATACTGTGGATGGCAAAAATGAAGCAAAGAAAAAAATATACAAGTGCTGTAAGGCAGGGAACAAGAAGCAGTACACAACATAACGAGAGGTGTTTGTCAGCAGCAGAAGTGCAGTAGCTTCAGAAAAAATACCAGTGCTAAGAACAAGTAAAACCATTGCTACAACTAATATTTATAATATTATACACAACATTATACTGCCTTAAAATTTGCTTTAAAAGACATGAGACTTTTGATTCATTTGGGTCAGAAGATTTTTCTGAGGTAACTTTTGAGACTTTTTCAAGTACAGAAAAATTTATAAGTAAACAACAAATATCATTCAAAAACTAGTTTTCAGAATTTTGGCTTGCGGTTAAAGAAAACTGATTGTGCAATTTGGACTTTTAGACAAGGAGGAATTTGAACTTACAACTTTTTTCACAATATGTGATAAAGTGCATGATATAAAGGAAATGTATGACAATAGAAATGTGTGGATGGGGGAGTGGGAACTGTGGGTTACAATGGATATGCATGATGGAAAATTATAGCACATTTCAAATATAATAGTAACATGAGCAACTGTTAGGTACTGGGGCCAAACAGAAACAATTTATTATGGGGAATGAAACTTATTTGGTTCAGGAAATGTAAAAAAAAAAAATGAGATGTTAATCTGAGGAGCAAGGCCATACTGCTAGAAACCACTACCTATTTTGCAAAAACAGGAGTCTGTCCATTTTTGTTTGAATGTTCCGTGCTAGAAAAAGTACAGTTGTGTAAAATCTTACCATAACAGTAGACGTTCTAATCTTCTTTGTTGCAGTATTCTTTACAAAAGGGATCCCCTGCCAAGGGTAGCCACAACAGAAAGGGATTCCCTGCCAAGGGTAGCCACAACATCTGGCTAGTACACCAAAGCCTTAGACTTTATAGACATCATATGTATGATCCCTGCTCAAGGCATAGGGTATAAAGGTGATATACATACTAGAAGTGAAAAGCCCTAGGAGTAACAATTATTACTAGGAAGAACATGTGCAATCAGAAAGATAAAAAAAAAAAGAATGCTAGGCCAGGAAAGCAGAAGGAAAACAGCATAACAGAAGGGGGAAGAGGGAGGGAGCGAATACTCCAAGGGAGCAGCAGGGGAAATGTGTTTAGTTTTATGTTTTCTTCTGGGAAATGTCTGCCCTAAAAACCCAAAGCGGTTCAGACCCTTACCTACACTCCACCAACGTAGTCGGAATCTCCTCCCAAACAAGGGACCACCTTGGTCCCTCAGAAATAATCAGTAGAGGTTCTCCCTTAACATCCAGAGTGGACATGAGCAGATCTATGTTGGCCTCCAACAGGGCTGCAGCAGAGGAATCTAATGCAACAACCAGGTGATTCTCTGGGCTTCCATCAGCTTCGAGAGAGATGTCCAGGGGAAGTGGGACAAAACCAAATCGGACCAGAGTTTTTTGGCCTTCTCGGCAGGCAAATGACCTTCAGGGTGGGCCTATTCCGCCTTAGCAGCCTGTACCAACAATTTAAGGTTCTGGTTCTTCGGGTAAATTGATAAGGAGGAGAAACAATTACGTAGGATCGTAGGGAGAGATGCTTGGCAGACCGAAGTGTGTATGGTCGTGAGAAGCACCAAAACAGAAAATACACTGCTCATGATGATCTTTATGAAGAATCTGCCTCCCACATTAACATTTTCACTTTCTGGATGACATGTAAACCCACAAAAAAATAGATAAGAAAACCCAACTGTGCACTTATCTGAAACATGAAATCTAAGGGGCTAGTATACTGTCTGGACTGTGGGGCTACACTTGACAGTCAATCCATTTTGCAAAGAATACTGCAACAGTGACATGGAAGGACATCAGGTAGGTACATGAAAAAGAAATGGAGCGGAAGTAGAAGTAAGAATGTGAAATGACTGATTTAAGTAAAGAAGAAAGTGAAAGAAATATAACTGAGCAAGGAGAAGGAATAACGGTATTAGAGAATCAGATACAAAGAGAAAACGAGTAAGGTAAAGTAGCAAGTGAAGAAGACGACGACTATGAATCAGACACGGGGTAGAATAAAAACAGAAGAAAGTTAAATCTATTGGACGGAGAGTAAGAAGGAAAAAGAAAACTAAGAATAGGAATAAAAGGATGCAAAAAAAGGGAAAGGGGTGATTTTGGTATTTTAGGACTACATGTGGGTAGTATAAGAAATTTAGTGAGAGGCTTAATGGCCACTGAATGGTTCAAAATGAAAGAAGTGCTGGATACAAGATGTGTTAAATAAGGAAATAAAGAACAAATTAAAGTTGTACGGGGAAAAGGACTATATTGTCAATAGGACATGAAATGTGTTCTGTGTTAGGGGTGTTGATAAGAAAAGATGAAGTCAAAATATTAGATGCAACAACTGTGATACCAGTATGAGCAAAGACATGTGACTAGAGGAAAAATGGAAATCGTATGAGACTAATAGTAATATGTGTGTGTACAAACATGTCAAAAACGTTTGAAGATTTTAAAAATATATAATGGAGAACCAGTCAATAGTATTGACTGGGGAATTTATAATGTAAGAAAAGAAAAATGGAAATAATGCGATATGTACAGGTGATAAAAGAAGTGATACAATTTGGAAATCTGAGAATGGGGGGAAAAAGAGTGGATGTACAAACGGAGAATTTTTAAAAAGGAAGATGGATTACGTTACGTACTTGGGTAACATGAAAGAATTGTCAGGTTCGGTAGTAGGAGTAGTAGTACATTTTTCAGACCATAGGTCATTATGAGTTATGTCAGGTAATGATGAAGAAATAATTAGAGATGGAAAAGGAATAAAATGGATAACACAGGATGTAATTCAAAAGAAAAATGATGGGGAAGGTAGTAGGACTATGGAAAAACACATTACAAATAGTGCAAAAAACAAACTCAGGAGGTGACACCATGGTGCAGGCACAAAAACATTTAAAATCCAAGAGGTAACCACTTTCACGTTCCTTTCAAGAACGTTTCATCAGACATAATAAAGCAACATTTTAAGCTGTAAGAAAAAGACAACTGCCTCCACTTTCCTGGTATCTGCGTCCAAATAAATAAGTCAATAAATCAAAAAGCCACTGGGCTCAGATAAGGCTTCAGATCGACTCCAGTAACAAATCACTTTATTAAAATCCACTTGAAATAAAAGCACACATTTCCTTCTTCCGACGATTTGTGCCTTTCTCTCCCTCGACTCTGGTTCCTCTGAGGTTTGTGGAACTCTGAAGGGTAATGGAAGTGTGCAAAAAAGCGTCTAATCACTAGCTGCATTGTTGGTAACTTCATTCATTTTTGTCCTGGCTTCATTTTCAGGAAACATGGTGGGTGTGTTTGGAACAACGCTACTGCTTCTTTCTACGCCACATGTCCTTTCAGCTGTCGTCTGTGTGGATTGGCCAGAGGGAGGGACAGAGACATCATTCTTAATTTTTATTGGTTCTTCTGGCCAGGAGAATACATTCCCCTTACGAAAGTTATTGCAATCCTGCTCAAACTTTTTCTTTTTTTGTAACAACAACCTCAGAGGAACCAGAATCGAGGAAGGAAAAGGAGCAAATTGTCAGAGGAAGCAACAGGCCATTCGAGACACATGAAGAGGAACTAGCACACAGTGTGTCATAACTAGTCATTAATATTTCAAGCTATGCATTAAATGAGACTGAGGAGAAGCTTTTAAATAGGGGATTGTCATTTATTCCCTCTTTGGACACTAATATTGTTGATGTTATTCTCGATGTTAAACTGTTTGTAAGAAATATAGCTTTGAAACTTTTATATAGTGATAAAAGAAACTTTGCAGTGTCACCAGTTTAAGAAACCAACGGTATTTATTCCACCACACCATCCTATTTTGGATGCGTTCGAGAAAGCTTGTGAAAGAGACTTGCTACAATTATATAAACCTGAATGTAGCAAAAAGGATGTTTTGTTATAATGTGACTAAACCTGAGATAAATGCACTCAAAGGTTTACAGCAAAATACTGATATTGTTATAAGAAAGGCAGATAAAGGAGGTGCTGTGGTAATCTTAGACAAGGAGAAACATCATGAAAAAATAAAAGAAATGTTAAATGATACCAGCACCTATAAACAATTGTCATCTGAACAACTTAATAGATTAATTAGAAATGTGTATAGTGATTTATATGACTTGTTGATGTGCAACATTACTGATGGTAGTCTATACAAGTATTTTTTGATAGAAACTCCGAGTCTACCCACCTTTAGACGCTTACCCAAGATCCACAATAATTTGGACAATCCACCACTGAGACCTATAGTCTCTAGTAGAGGATTGTTAAAAGAGTCCCTTTCTATTTTTGTGCAGAAGCAACTTAGGAAAAGAGTCGAAGCAACAGATACCGTAATCAGGGACACCCAACATTTCCTCGATTCATTGTCTTTTGAGTATGTATTTTCTAGTAATTACAAATCAGATGTTCTACTTATAGAACTTGATGTTAAGACGCTTTTTACCAGCAGTCCTAAATATATAGGACTTGATTTTGTCAGACTGTTTTTAACTGGTAAAGTTGTTCCTAATGACAACATAATGAGGTGTACTATGTTGCTAGACATTATCTTGAATAATAATGTTTTTTTCTTTAAAAATGACTTTTTTACAAGTTAAAGGAGTGGGCATGGGCTCTCCATGCACCAATTCCTACGCAAATATAGTAATGGCATATTAGGAGGCCAATTATATACTGAACAACAATGAATTCAAGAAACACTTACCATATTATAAACATTTTGTGGATGATGTGTTCCTTATTTGGCATGGATCAGTTGCTGAATATGAAAGGTTCTTGGCATTTATAAACATCACCACTGAGTTTTTAGAATTTGTGGGGAATTTCTCATATGATCATATCAAATTTTTAGATGTTTGTATTAAGAAACAAAGTTCAGATACAAACAGAAAAATTTAGGAAAAGCTGTAGAAAAATATTTTGCATCGTGATAGTATGCATCTCACATACATATATAAACCTATATATATATATATATATATATATATATATATATATATATATATATATATATATATATATATATATACACACACAGGAACATTATACAAGGTCAGGGTCTCAGAATTTCTAGACTGACCATATCAGATGATGTATGCAAGTCGACCTTAGAAAAATTTGAGAAGGAACTTTTAGATTGTGGATATAAAGAGACAGAAGTCAAATGTTTAAGAAATTGTGATTACACAGAACGGAAAAAAAGTGGGAAACCATTTAGGCGAAAGAACACTGAACAAATGGACAGTGATAGTACTAACAACAGAGGTCAAGATGTTAGGGTTATCATTCCTTATTCTAATAATACTAAAGCAATAAATTAAGTCATCACTAAGAATTGGAGTATTTTAGCAGCTGATGAGAAGATCACCGGTGTAGTGGGTATAAGACCCAGATACATATATACAAATAATAAATCGTTAAAGAGACTGTTATGTTATGAAAAAAAAGATAATGATAGACCTCAGTCAATACAGAAAGGAACGTTTCCTTGTAGAAACTGTAGATTTTGTACTGACATGGCAAACATTTTTACACATCCTATAAATGGCAGAAAATATGAACTTCACAACTACGCTGACTGTACAACACAGAATCTAGTTTATTTAGCAAGTTGTAATAAATGTTTGTCATTCTATGTAGGAAAGACGAACAGGACGCTGAGGGAGAGGGTGGGAAAACACTTACACGCAGTAAACAAAGAAGATGAAACAAATGCTTTGGCCAGACACATTATATAATGATAGTTCTCACAAGTTTATGTTCTTGGCCACTGAGTTGGTTAATGAAAGCACTAGACTTGGTAATATGAAAAATCATACAGAGAAACAAGAAGTTAAATGGATCATCAGGCTGATGCTTGTGGCCTGAATGATAGTTTCTTTAAAACCATTTCTAGTAGACAGACCTCTGAAGCATTACAAAGTTAAGGTTTTTTATAGTGTTATATATATATTTTTTATTGAATTACACATTTTATTGTGTCATACATTTTTTAAAATTTAGATTGATATATTCTTTGTTATAGCTAAATGGTTTCACTGGTGTTTTAAAAAGCTGTGGGCAGTGATACCTTATAAGCTCCAACTTGATTCTGAAGAGTTAACTAATCAGTTTCATGTTTTAATTAATATTGCATTTTGATAGGCTGCATTTACTATTTAAATCACAGCTTAAAATGTGGCTCTTTTTATTCTGATGAAGCGTTCATGAAAGGGATGCAAAAGCGCTTACTTCTTGGATTTTACTGGAGTTTAAGTGTTTTTGTGCCTGCACAGTGTTTTTTTATACTTGGACTATTTCTCTTGGAGGTGCTTTATCCTTGCATTGCTTGTTTTTGCTGACATTACAAATAGTATTTTATAATAGCTGATAATGGTGGGTAGTGTTTAAACAAATAAAAATACTTTTTTTGCACATCGACAGAAAGGGGATCAAAGCAAGCAGAATATGAAAACATACTGAAAGACTGAGAAAGGAATGGAATAAGGAAATGATACAGCGCGAGAAATAGAAAAATTGTATGAGAAAAACAAAGAAAAAAAGTTATGTAGTTATCATAATGCTCCATCTGTGTTGTCCATTTTCATTCTTCTTGAACCTGTGGTTTTGGATCCGAACCTTGGATCTGAGATTGCCACTTTTTCATAGCTTAGGATCCGACTCTCTAGCTCCTCCCTTACCCATAATACCTCTGTCCTCCCAATTACCTCAGATTGCGTCTGCTGCAGCTGTATAAGCAGACACATAAAATTATGGAAAGAGAACTATCCTAAGACAGTCAAAGGAACAATGGTTCCAAGAACACCTCCACAAATCTTCCCAGAAGGGACAAGAGGATGGAGGTGGAGAAGGCTGTGGAAGAATGAAAATGGACAACACAGATGGAACATTATGGTAAGTGCATAACTTCTTTATCTGATGTTGTCATTGTTATTTGTTCCACAACCTGTGGGACAGTCTCCAGCTACAGTGACCCCTGGGTGGCCCTCATGAAAGGATATTCCGAAAAGCAGGGCCAAACGCAGCCCTACCTCTAGACACAATATCTAACTTGTAATGTGCGACAAAGGTATGGGAGTTCAATCAAGCAGCAGCTGCAGAAATGTCCTCTATCGGAACTCTGGACCAGAAGGATTGAAATGTAGACATAGACCTAGTAGAATGATCTCTATCATGACCAGGTAGGGGTATTCCTTTAGCAAAATACACATGAGAAATGCAGTCTGTGATCAATTTAGACAAAGTGAGTCTGGATATTAGCCTTCCTTTTCTAACACTGGAGGAGGAGACAAAATGCTGATCAGTTTTTCTGAAAGACTGTTCTGTCTAAAAAAGCGCAGCTGTCTATAAACATCTAGCAAGTGAAGAGTGTATTCACCTTTGTTCTGAAAATTGGGGAAGAAAACTGGCAGGTTAATGACCTAACTGATGTTTTCAGAGTCAACTCTAAGCAAAAAGGAAGGATTAGTATGCAAGGTCACTAACTTTATGAAAAATCAAGGAGGAGGTTGACCGATAAAGCTTGTAACTCAGATACCCGTTTAGCAGATGTGATGGCCACTAAAAAGGCAGTTTTCCAGGTCAGAAATTTCAAGTCTTCCTTAGCTGAAGGTTCAAAAGGAAGTAGGACAAGAGCTTGTAACATCATGACTAGGTCCCAAGGAGAAGTAGGGTAATTTACAGCAGTCTAAGTAAAAGGTACCCCTAAGAAATGTCATGACAGTTTAGATGATGCCAGAGAAGATAAACTGTCCCCAATGTGAAAGTTTGAAATGGTTGACAGTTGCACCTTAACAGTAGGAAAACTTACCCTACATTGGAAAAAAAACTGAAGCAAGAAAATCCAAAACTGCAGCAACAGGAGCTGTAAAAGGATCCAAATGTTTTTGTTGAGCCCATATCAAAAATCTCTTCCATTTACTTGTATAAATCGTCCTAGCAGACTTTATGAGAGGATACTAAAATCTTTTGAACCGGAGAAGAAAGCTTGGTATCTCTAGCCATCACTGGGAGTTGGAGAAACCATGCGGTTGATTTCAATCCTGGGAGATCTAGGTGAACCTGCCTTGATGGGTGGGACAGAAAGTCTAGATGTGGATCCAGCATCCACAGAAGGTATACCAAGTGAAACCAAAAGAAGGGGAACCAAATCTGTCAAGGCCAGAAGGACGCAATGAGGATCATTTTGCTCTTAACTGACCTTTCGGAAGAAATATGGGTATGAGGGGAAGGGTAGGCATAAAAAAGACCGGAGGGCCAAATATGGACTAGAGCATCTCTGGGTGTATGCCCCCGAGGAGAAATCAAGGCAAAGAACTTGCTGCACTTGTTGTTGAGGGGAAAGCTGACAGATCGCAGTAAGGCTGACTCCACTTGTGGAAGATCATGTTTGCCGCCGACTGATTTAGAGACAACTATTGAGGCATTAGAATAATTCTGCTGACCCTGTCCGCCGGAATGTTGGATTTCCCTGGAATGTGCACTTCAATCAAGAAGCGGCTGAAAGAGGTTGCCCACTGCCAAACCCACAATGCTTCTCAACACAAGAGATAAGATCTGGTCCCTCCCTGTTTGTTGATGTACAACATTAATGTAAAATCCAAACAAAAAACAACATTAATGTAAAATCCAAACAAAAAAATCCAACACCAGGAGAAGTGGCAAAATAAATATTTAAATATTTTTATTGTGGCAAACCCAAAAATGAATAAGCAGCAAACCGGTTTCGGCTGAGTAATAGCCTTCTTCAGTGCATTAGTGTGTACAGACAGTTCCACATGCTTATATAGGTATAGTGTCAGTAAAATTGATTATAATCATCCATTAATTAGTTAGGCAATTAAGTAGATTAACTTAATTCATTCAGGCCAGGATTAAATAATGCACCCAACCTAACAATCCATTCTGACTCTTTTTGATTTAAAATAGAATGCCATCCTGATTTACATGTTTTATTACATTGAATTCTCAATTATGGTGAATGTGAACTTGGCAGTTTTGTGTTTCAAAGTATGTTTATATAGTTCGTTGGATAACCTATTATTCTTGATATCACTTAAATGTTCACTGATTCTGAATCTGAAAAGTCTTGATGTTTGCCCTATGTAGAACGCAGAGCAAAAGCAGGTAGCTAAATAGATTACCTAATCGCTACTGCAGTTTCCAAAACATCTTATGTCAAACTCTAGATGTATTTTTGCTGGTAAACTCTTTTGTTTTAACTATATGTTTACAAGCACTAATGCCTGGCAATCTGTCTCCAAACAAAGTAGTTTGTTGTTTGGTGGGCTCAGTATGATGTTTATAATGGGTGAAATGTGAGTTGATGGTTCTGCCTCTGCGATATGAAAATGAATAGCGAGGTGTAAGACAACTGCCTAGTTTTTCATGGGCCAACAAAATATCCCAGTGATTGTTGATAAAGTCCCCAAACCAATTCGTGTTGCATCCAAAGGTGGTTACTAATCTAATGGGTTGTGAGGTGTATTTGTTAGAAGTGGTTTGGTCCCTATATTGTAATAGCTGACTTCTGTCCTGTTGATCAGCAAAATTGCATGCCTGATTCAAAGATTCTGCCTGGTAACCTCTGTTGAGAAATCTTTGAGCAAGATCATGTTGGCAGGGTCCATGAGATTGTTCTGAGGAACAAATACGTTTGATACGTAGGTACTGAGATTTGGGGATATTTCGGATGATGTGGCATGGATGATGGCTGGACGCATGTAATAGGGTGTTATACTGTGGAAACTTTCTATATACCTGTTTCCAATGTGTGATCCATCTGTCTGATAATAGACACATCCAAGAAGGTGATATTGTGGTATTCAATATTGAATGTGAATTGGATCCCCCATTTGTTTTCATTGAGGTATTCTATAAACTCCTTGGCATAAAGAACATCACTCCACCACACCATCCAACAATCGCCCAGATAGCGTCTCCAAATGTTTATCTGGTTCAAAAATATCTTGTGGTTGTCATCGTATAGGAGTTGTTCCTCTAGATATCCCATGAATAGGTCGGCATAGATGGGAGCAAAGGATGCTCCCATCGCCGTAGCTTGGACCTGCCAGTGACACCTCCCATTAAAGTAGAAGACATTTTTGGACAACACATGTTCCGTCAGACAAACTAATAATGTGTTGAAACCTGGAGTGTATAGTTATGATCTATCAAGCCAGAATTTAATAGCCTCTAGTCCTGCCCAATGTGGGATGCTGGTGTACAACGAGGTGACGTCTAGTGTACATAGATACCAACTTGGTTCTAACTGTGTGTCCTGGATAATACTAAGAAATTGTGTGGTGTCTTTAATTCTAGACCTAACCAGAGGTAGCAAAGGCTGTAAATATTCAGTTAAAAAAGCTGATAAAGGTTCTGTTAAAGAACCCCTGCCAAATACTATGGGTCGTGCCTGAGGATTATTAGAATGTTTGTGTATCTTAGGCAATAAATAAAGATATTGTGGTTGGGGATCAGAAACCTTAAGTTGTTTACAAGTCTTTTGACAAATAATGCCTTCCTCCACGGCTAGGTCTAGGAAAGAGTACATTTCTTTCTTGAAATTAGGAGTTGGATCTAGTACCATCTGTATGTAAGAACGGACGTCTGATAATGGTTTCTCTGCCTCGGCATAATACATATTCCAGTCCATGACAACTACCGCCCCTCCCTTGTCTGCTGGTAGAATGACTAAATCCTGTTTCTTACTAAGAGATTTTGTAGGGCTAGCTGTTCGGGTCTGGATAGATTATGTTTAATATGGTGTGTTTCATGATGAAAATGAAGATCTTTGAGTACACACTCCTTGAACACTGCGACATGTTTGTCCATGGGAGACATAAAGCTAGATTTCCCAAATCGAAAATCAGTAAGTCTTTGGGTATCCTGTGCATCAGAAAAAAATATTTTTAGGTTAAGTAATCTGCAGAAATCATTGACATCAGTGACCAGGGTATGTTCAGGAACCAAGAAAGACGGTACAAAGTTGAGACCCTTGTTTAGCAATTTTATTTCAGCTTCCGACAAATTGTAAGAGGAGATGTTGTGCACATTATCAATATTCAATGAGATGTTATCTTCTCCAATAACTGTTGAATATTGTGTATTCCTTCTGTGTTTTCTGCCCCCCCCCCCACCTGTGTTTCTTACACCTAAAGGGTCTCTGGTTTTCTCTTGGCCGCTGGAAATTCTTGAGTAGATAAAGAATCTAAATCAGTGATAGAGGATGAATCATCCCCTGATGTTCCACTATAACCCTGTTCTTTATTCCTTAATATAGATTGTGGTCTTTTCTTCCTGTTGGTTACCTTGGGACCAGAACCATAAAAACGTACATTTTTTTTGTGTCACAAAAGGCTTGCCGTTATCATAATCCATAGTATCCCTCTGAACTTTTTTTTTTTTTTTGATCAGCTGTTCCTCTAATAAGGATAAATCTTTAGCCAAATTATTCAAATGTTTATTAAAAAAAAGCTCCGCCTCATAGACCTTAACCTCTTCACAATTGGCAGTAACATCTAATATGCATTGATTGACTGTTCTTTCGTAGTATTCAGTTAGGGCATCAAAGAGCATGGATGCTTTATGTTGTGCTTGGGTCCAGTCATGGGATAGTTGGTCATCTATCTGGTTCACCAAAGGTTGGATCCGAACTCTTAAGCCTCTTGGTGTGATGTCCTTTAGTTTATAAGCTTTGAATAATTTAAGATGCCATATATTGGACCCAAGTGTCCTCATATTTTTTGCCATTTTCTGAAATAAGACACCACAAAGATTGTCCGAATCCTCCCTTCCTAAAATAGAATTTGTTAAAATGGGTTGTATTAGACCAAAAATCTCTAAATTATCAAGGTCTGCTTACTGTCCCTCCAATAACTTGGTGAGATCCAGGTCTATACGTATTCCTAATCAATAAGTGGATGACAAAATATACTAAGCAAGAACTTTCTAAATCAATATAATATGACCAATAGGTAGAAAAAAAATATTGGTGTAAATACTTATTAAAGGTTGTCACACCACTCTAATAATAGTTTCAATATCCAAACCAACAAGCAAAAAACAAATATATATTGTTAAAAATATTACTAAGTGGAATACAGTCATAAGGTCCCCACATAGAGATCAGGCATGACTAAAGGACCACACCCTAAGCCACTCAATTATAAACAGTAATTAGTAGATGAATACAGTCAAAAGAGGCTATAAACAACCTATCAGTATATCAGCCCAACATTCATAAAATTGTATAAGGGTAGCCGACCTTCGTCTCTGCCACTCTATATGTGTTAACTGTAGATGTAGAGCTCCAAGGTGTCATAAAGTAAACAATCAAAATAAGATAACACCTTGTATGAGATATATATATATATATATATATATATATATATCTACACACATGTGACAAACAGTAAAGGACGGCCGACAATCGTCTCTGCCACGTATCCAAAACTCTTAAAGCCAAAAATATGAAATGATTGTTTATATCTGTAAACAGAAATTTTTATCACAATCAAATCATAGGTACACTATTTTAGATCAGAGGACTGACCTTTCATCTCTGTCCACACAAATCACAAATAGATGTGCCCCAATTTTAGATAGAGGGGTATCTCATATATAAATATGCCCAATATCTACATGATATAATGTCACAGGTATCACCCTATGACCAAAATACTTGGATATTTCCGAGGTATGTTGTTGGAGCCAGACCAAAAAATCATCCACAATTTCCTGTTAAACAACAAGATATTCCTTCTGAGGTTTATAATTTACACCAAAGTCCACATCTAAATGTTGAAGACCATATAAGATCTGTATTGAGGAGCCCAAAAATAAGACCCCAAAAATTTCCCAAAATAAGGAAACATTTGGTTTGGAATTGAATCCTGTTATAAAATATCCATGTCAATGTAGAGGACTGTATTGTCAGCAATTGCTGTGAAAGTTATATGCAGTTGTCATAACCATAAAAACAAAAACAATTTTTAATTGCTGAGCGTATACAAACAACCTGCTAGATCACAATATGATTAACTAAACCACCAACTCAACTGATGTATCAATATAGCATTGCCCCAACAGTGCGTATGTCAACTAGAAATAAGCCTTAGAACATCCTAAATAATGAATTTCTAATAAAAAGTCACATAAGCCGGCTTATTGGCAGATATTGTTAGTCCCTCTCCACCATAAGCCCCAAAACATCTAATGTTTAGTTATATTCCTGCCTGTAAAAATATAGATTGTTATTGTCAAAACAATAAAAATAGACCTGTCTTGAGAACAATTAGAATCACATATATGATACAAAAAAATGTACACAAACATGTACTTTGCTTAATACATATAGTTTGAATGATCACACAAATTGTTTGTTTGTCTCTTTCGGCTTTTTCCCGGTTAGGGGTCGCCACAGCGGAACTCCGGTCCGCTAATGATTGGCAGTAGATTTTTACGTACTGGCTTGCTGGGCCTAACGCGCAACCTTCAAAGGAGGAACGCCCATTCACGCATGTCGCTACACCCACATAACTGAATTAAATGGTGACCCAAAAGAATGGTGTTTTATGCCAATGACAAATATGGTGTAAATAGTGAAGTCCCCAACTGCAGCTCATATAAAATAATCCAAGCACATTCTCGCAGCCTTAAACCAGGAACAGTTTGTATATAATCACCAAACCGTAATTCCCATTCCAAAAATGTGAAGTCCAAAGTCTACCCAACAGTTGTTCTCCTTCTATTCTGTATTAGTGGTACCGCCCGACCACAAGAGTTGCTGTTAATAGATCCTGAACGTGCGTGAACAGCATAAAGTAAAAAAAAGATGGCGTCCCCGCCAAGATGTTATCCCAAACCAAACAGTACAACCAAAAGCACCATACTAAATCGCCCTTATGTATCCAAAAGGAAACAAATGTGATACAAGTCTTTAAGGCCGATAGAAACACATTTGCTCAAATCATAACAGTTGTTGTGTAGTTGAAAAGAGCAGTTTAACAGCCAAAGGATAATGTTGTACCACAAAAAGATGAATAGGCAGTAACACATCCAGGCGATTAGTAATGTCCAAGGTAACAGCCAAGGGGTAATATTGTATCCAGAAAAAGAATATATGAACAGTACCTGATCCAAACGACTGGTGATAAGGGTGCAATGTCCAAGGTTGTTCTGGCTTGCTTGGAAGGAATTAGCCGCCAAACTCCAAAGTAGGGAAACTTCACTTTAAATCCTTAGGTCACAATCCAGAAAAAACTGCAATATTTCCTCCTAATAGGAAGTATACCAGATTCCAAAAAGTAATTCAGAATGGCAGAAATAGATACCATGTAAAGCAACGCCTATTTCAGCTTATACAAAGGGTGAAACGCCACTGAATTAGCTCCATCTTCCCCAGGAGCCTCCAGCATGTGCGCAACCGAAATGTAGACCAAACTAATTACACGCAAAGGAGACAGGGTGTATTCCTTTTGGATACATAAGGGCGATTTAGTACGGTGCATTTGGTTGTATTGTTTGGTTTGAGATAACATCTTGGTGGGAACGCCATCTTTTTTTACTTTATGCTGTTCACGCACGTTCGGGATCCATTAACAGCAACTCTTGTGGTCGGGCGGTACCATTAATACGGAATAGGAGGAGAAAGACTGTTGGGTAGACTTTGGACTTCACATTTTTGGAACTAGGAATTATGGTTTGGTGATTACATACAAACTGTTCCTGGTTTAAGGCTGCGAGCATGTGCTTAGATTATTTTATATGAGCTGCAGTTGGGGATTTCAATATTTACACCATATTTGTTACTGGCATAAAAAGTACAGTTTTGTACCTACCATAAATGTAGATGTTCAAGTGTAGACACTGCTGCAGTCATTACACTTCGGTTATCCTGCCGTCAGGCGGTCCCGCAGTCGGCCAGAGTTCCAAATTCTTGGTCCGGCGTCAGTTGCTGTCGCCTCCTCCCTGACGTCAGTGCGACAGGGGTATACAAGATGCAGCCGATGCCATTTTCTTCAGTTTTTCTTGCCCCAGATGTCAGGTGACTCTAAATATGTAGGCAATTCCAATTGCTAATAAAACATACATAAGAAAAGCAAAAAACAACTTACAGCTACCAGCAAATACTCCCCATAGGGAGTAAGGGTAGAAGACATAGGTACATACCAGCCAGTAAGAGGGGAAGGAGGGAGGGTGACCTGGACTGCAGCAGTGTATACACTCGAACATCTACATTTATGGTAGGTACAAAACTGTACTATGTTCATCGTGTTACACTGCTGCAGTCATTACACTTGGGTAGAATCCCAAAGCTGAGGAAGGGTGGCTGGTCCTATAAGGCATTAGGGGTGGCTATAAGGCCCTGCAGCACTGCAGTGGCGAAGCCAGCTCTGGATTTAGAGTATAGAGGTAGATGGTAATGCTTGGTGAAGGTGTGTACAGAACTCCAAGTTGCTGCTTCCAAAATATCCTTGGTAGGTACTCCCCTGAGGTAGGCAGTTGAAGTGGCTGTTGCCCTGGTGGAGTGAGATCTAATGCTGCTAGGTACAGGTTTTCCATGGTATGTGTAGCAGAAACGTATACAATGTCCTATCCATTTTGAAATAGTCTGTTTTGAAATGGCTTTTCCCTGTGCTCCTGCAGCATATGCTACCAATAATTGCTCAGATTTTCTGAAAGCTTTGGTTTTGTCCAAGTGGAAGCGTAACTGCCTGTGAATGTCCAAAGAGTGCAGTAGTCTCTCCCCTTTATTCTGTGGTTTAGGTTAAACGTTGGCAGGTGAATATTTTGGTTTAGAGCCACACTGGATACCACCTTTGGCATAAAAGTAGGGTTAGTTCGTAAAGACACCCTGTCCTGGTGGAAAATGAGGAAAGGTTCCACTGCCATTAGAGCCTGTAATTCTGAAACTCTTCGTGCTGATGTTATTGCCAGGAGCAGAGCAGTTTTCCAAGAGATATATTTTAATTCTGCTGTGTTGGCTGGCTCAAAAGGAGGTAAAGTTAGCTTCTCCAAAACAAAGTTGAGGTCCCAAGTTGGAGTAGGGGCTCTACGGGGCGGTCTTATGTTTTTAGCCCCTCTGAGGTACTGTTTTAACAGAGGATTAGAGAAAATTGGTGGATCCGTGTTATAATGAGCAGAGATAGCAGAGGCGTGGATCTTGATGGATGAGAAGGAGAGTCCTTTGTCCAGCATCTCAGTTAAGTATTGTAGTATCTGAGGAATGTTTGGGACAAGAGGGTCAAGGCTGTGAACTTGGTTCCAGGCACAGAATCTCTTCCATTTATCCGAATAGGCTTTCCTGGTACTAGGCCTTCTGGCCTCCAGAATGACATCCATAACAGCTTTGGAGAGAGGCATTGCTTGCTTGACTAAGGAATCTTCCATGCAGCTAGGTTTAAGGTCTTTAGCTGGCTGTGTAGTATTTGTTTGTTGTGCTGAGTCAGCAGATGTGGGATGTGAGGCAAAATCCAGGGTGGTTCTTGTGCTAAGCTCCTTAAGATTGGGTACCAGTGCTGGCGTGGCCAGTCTGGTGCAATCAGGATCATCTTTGGCTCTTCCTGCCTGGCTTTTATGAGTACCTTTGGCAGGAGAGGTAGTGGTGGGAAAGCGTATACTTGTAAGTTCTTCCAGCTGAATGAGAGGGCATCCAATTTCCATGCTTGTGGATGGTAACTTCTTGTGCAGAATTTTTGTAGCTGGCAGTTTATTGAGGATGCAAACAGATCTATGCCCGGGCTCCACCATTTCCGTCTTATCATTCTGAATATTAATGGATTCAACTCCCATTCATGGGGATCCATGATGTTTCTGCTTAAGTCGTCTGCCAGTGTGTTTTTCTCTCCTGGCAGGAACTGCACTTGCAGATGAACTTGAAGGTTTATAGCTGTGTTCCATAAGGTCATAGCTTGTTTGCATAGGGGTTAGGAGTGAGTGCCCCCTTGCTTGTTTATGTACCACATAACTGTGGTGTTGTCTGTCTTTAGGAGTAGTTGTCCTGGATGCAGCAGGTCCTTGAAAGCTATAATCGCATTTTGTACAGCTAACATCTCTTTTTGATTGATGTGAAGATGCCTTTGTTCTGCAGTCCACGTGCCCTGAATACATTTGCCTGCCATGTGTGCTCCCCAGGCGTAATCCAATGCATCTGTTGTCAGTGTTTGCCTGGCTGTGGGTTGTGTAAAAGGCTGTCCCTTGTTGAGGTGACAAGCTTGAGCCCACCATTGAAACTCCTGTTGAAGGCAAGGGATCAGTGGTATAACTGTTTCCAACATTTGACAGTGTTGACACCATACATTCTTTAGGTACCATTGTAGTTTCCTCATATGCAGTCTGGCATATGGAATTAGTAGTACGCAGGATGCCATGTAACCCAAGGCCTGCAGAATTTTTCTTGCATGGAGCTGGGTCTTTGTTGCCATCAATTGAAAGTATTGAGTCAGTTGTCCTTGTTCATCTGGCGTGAGATAAGCCATCTGGGCCGTTGTGTTCAAACTGGCACCCAGGAATATAATCTCTTGTGAGGGCACTAGTTGTGATTTCTTTTCATTTACTGTGTACCCCAGGCAACTTAATAACTTTTTTACAAACGCCAGATGCTTTAGAAGAGTGTCCTTGCTCTCTGCTTGAACCAGGCAGTCGTCCAGGTACAGATAAATATGAATTCCTTTCTGTCTGCAAAATGCAATTACTGGTGCCAGGCACTTTGTGAAGACACTGGGCGCAGTAGATAAGCCAAAGGGCAGTGCAGAGAATTGGTAGTGCATTGAACCAGCTATGAATCTGAGTATCTTCTGCAGTTTTGTCTGATAGGGACATGCAGGTATGCCTCCTTGAGGTCCAAAGTCACGAGCCAAGCTTTCTTGCCAAGCATGGGAAGAAGCTGCTGTAATGTCAACATTTTGAATTTCGAAACATCCAGGTAAGTGTTTAGAGATGAAAGATCCAGAATGGGCCTCCAGGCTTTGTCCTTTCTGGGTACCAGAAAGAGTCTTGAGTAAAATCCTTGTCCTTGCTCCTGTGATGGTACCTTTTGAATAGCATTCATATCCATGAGTGCTGTAATTTGTTTTTGAGCCTCTGCCCATTGATTTGGTGGCAGATTTGGCATTCCTTTTAACCTTGGCAGAGTGTGAAAGTGGAACCTGTAACCTTGAAATACAATGTTGAGAACCCATTTGTCTTTGGTGATCATTTGCCAATTGTGGTAGAAGAGTGCCAGTTTTCCTCCCAAGGGGGCTGCCAAGAAGGATTTGTTTGGCAGCTGTAGTGGGAAGTCATTGGAGCTGCTTTTTATATGGTTGTGGCCTGTCTTCCCCTTCTTTCTGGCCTGATGCAACCCATTGTCGAGGCCTGTAAGGACCTTGTGTTTGACCTCTACCTCTTGGACGCCTGTATCTTCCCCTTTGAGGTCTGTCTGTAATTGGAAAGGACCAATTCTTAGTTGGCCAGTTTCTGCTAAATCTAGGAGGCTGAACCTGTAAGAAATCCTTCACCGTTTGCACAGATTTTGCCTTGTCCTCCATTTTCTTTAATACCTCTTCTGCCTTAACACCAAATAACACATCCTGCTGCAAAGGTGCATCCAATAATTTTGCTTTAACATGATCTGGTAACGTATGTTCTTTTAACCAAGCATGTCTTCTAATGACAGAGCCTGTAACTGCTGCTCTGCAGGAGGCCTCTAGAGAATCAAAACCACATTGCAAAGTATGCTTTCCCACTTGTACAGCTGCAAGCAATAAATCCTGCATTTCTTTAAAATTAGGAGGATCTGATTCTGGAAGCATTTTTTGTTTTAACTGAGACAGTAAAAATTGCTGATATTTTAGCATGTGAAACTGGCAATTTAAGGCTCTCATTGCTAAAGTTGCAGACGTATATACTTTCTTTCCCCATCTGTCTAATGCTCTGGAATCTCTGTCAGAGGGAACTGGATTCTTGGCTGATGAGGCCTTAACTCCTTGGGTCCCTGAGAAATAGTTTCAGGGTCAGCGACAGGGCTTTTATACAGAAATTTATGTGAGTCAGGGACTCTGTAGTATCTGTCAGGTTTAACAGGGGCTGGAGGTAAGGAATCAGGATTTAAGCTGGATTCAGTATACACATCATCCACAATATCTAACATTGGTAGAATAGCAAGGGGTCTGTGTTGAGGTAATAAAAGGAAGTCTCTGAGCCTTTTCTTGGATTCAGAGTAATCCTGGCCTTCCCAGTGGAAATGCTCCTTCATGGTATGTAGGGTTTCCCCAAAGGAGTAGTCTTCAGGCGGTGAGGCTGATGGAATTGATTCCTCAGCATCAGAATCCTCATAAGGGGGTAAAGAGTATCCTAGGTCTGAGGATGAATCAGAAGAGATGGACACCTGGTCGGATGAGTCACAGTCTGCACCCTGTCTAGGCCTTTTATCAGGAGGGGGATGGGACCCCCTGATCAGAGTAATTAGGTCTTCGGCCATTTTGAGCATTTGTTTCTTAGGCATGGAGGCCTGTCCTGGAGAATGCTGTATTTGTTTCTTTGACTTTAAAGGAGGCTTAGACTTAGCTGAGGGTTTAATCCTTAACTGAGTAGGTCTGAAGACACCCTCTGTAGCTGTGGGTTGCTCAGCTACTCCAGATCCCTCTGAAAGGTTAGTCTCGGTAGGCTGAAGAGCTTGTGCGTCTGATGGCCCAGCCATCTTCATGTGGGAGTCAGAGGCAGCTTGTGGTTCTACAGAAGCGGTCGTCAGGGGCTGCGAAGGCACTTCGCTGAAAACCAGAGAACCGATGACTGGTCTAGAAGAGGCTTCATCGTCAGTTTTGGGCCTCGGATGCCTATCCTTGTCTTTGCGCTTTTTGTGTATTCCAGTTGTCGGAAGTTCCGACGGCATGGTATAATTGAATTTTCTACCAAAATAATGTCGGGCAAAATCAAACAGACGTTTAAGAGTGTGCTTGTTAAACCTAGCACAACCAGTAACATTGTGGTCAGGCCCTAGGCATAGGATACAATAGGAATGGAAATCCTTATGAGGTATTTGCTTCCCACAAGAAATACAGTTATTAACTTTTACTGACATCGGTCTGAGGCAAGAAAAAGTTTCACCAACGGGGTACTTAGCTTTGTAGAAGACTTCGGTTCTAGATTAGGAATGAAAATCTCAGGAGACGGCCGACTGGCACTTGCGAACTGCTTTTGCTTCAGGCACCGAGCGGCAAGAAAGACTGAAGAAAATGGCGTCGGCTGCATCTTATATACCCCTATCGCACTGAGGTCAGGGAGGAGGCGACAGCAACCGATGCCGGACCAAGACTTTGAAACTCTGGCTGACTGCGGGACTGCCTGATGGCAGGATAACCCAAGTGTAATGACTGCAGCAGTGTAACACGATGAACATCGCCATTTAATTCACTTATTTGAGTGATCACTCAAACTATATGTATTAAGCAAAGTGCATGTTTGTGTACATTTTTTTGTATCATACATGTGATTCTAATTGTTCTCAAGACAGGTCTATTTTATTGTTTTGACAATAACAATTTTTACAGGCAGGAATATAAATAAACATTAGATGTTTTGGGGCTTATGGTGGAGAGGAACTAACAATATCTGCCGATAAGCCGACTTATGTGACTTATTAGAAATTCATTATTTAGGATTTTCTAAGGCTTATTTCTGGTTGCCATGCGGGCTGTTGGGGCGATGCTACAGTGATACATCAGTTGAGTTTGTGGTTTAGTTCATCATACTGTGATCCACCAAGTTGTTTGCAAACACTCAGCAATTAAATTTTTTTTTTATTTTTATGGTTATGACAACTGCATTTAACTTTCACAGCAATTGCTGACAATACAGTCCTCCACATTGACATGGATATTTTATAACAGGATTCAATTCCAAACCAAATGTTTACTTATTTTGGGAAATTTGGGGGGGGGGGCTTATTTTTGGGCTCCTCAATACAGATCCTATATGGTCTTCAACATTTAGATGTGGGCTTTGGTGTAAATTATAAACCTCAGAAGGAATATCTTGTTGTTTAACAGGAACTAGTGGATGACTTTTTTGGTCTGGCTCCAACAACATACCTCGGAAATATCCAAGTATTTTGGTCATAGGGTGATACCTGTGACATTATATCATGTAGACATTGGGCATATTTATATACGAGATACTCCTCTATATAAAATTGGGGCACATCTACTTGTGATTTGTGGGGACGGAGACGAAAGGTCAGTCCTCTGTTCTAAAATAGTGTACCTATGATTTGATCGTGATAATTTCTGTTTACGGATATAAACAATCATTTCATATTTTTGGCTTTAAGAGTTTTGGATACGTGGCAGAGACGATTGTCGGTCGTCCTTTACTGTTTGTCACATGTGTGTAGATATATATATATATATCTCATACAAGGTATTATCTTATTTTGATTGTTTACTTTATGACACCTTGGAGCTCTACATCTACAGTTAACACATATATTATAGAGTGGCAGAGACGAAGGTCGGCTACCCTTATACAATTTTATGAATGTTGGGCTGATATACTGATAGGTTGTTTATAGCCTCTTTTGACTGTATTCATTTACTAATTACTGTTTGTAATTGAGTGGCTTAGGGTGTGGTCCTTTAGTCACGCCTGATCTCTATGTGGGGACCTTATAACTGTATTCCACTTAATATTTTTAACAATACATATTTGTTTTTTTCTTGTTGGTTTGGATATTGAAACTATTATTAGAGTGGTATGACAACCTTTAATAAGTATTTACACCAATACATTTTTTTTCTACCTATTGGTCATATTATATTGATTTAGAAAGGTCTTGCTTAGTATATTTTGTCATCCACTTATTGTTTAGGAATATGTATAGACATGGATCTCACCAAGTTATTGGAGGGACTGTCAGCAGATAATTTAGAGATTTTTGGTATAACATAACCCAATATAACAAATTCTATTATAGGAAGGGAGGATCCGGAATTCTTTGTGGTGTCTTATTCCAGAAAATGACAAAAAATATGAGGACACAAGTCCAATATAAGGCATCTTAAATTATTCAAAGCTTATAAGCTAAAGGACATCACACCAAGAGGCTTAAGAGTCCGGATCCAACCTTTGGTGAATCAGACAGATGACCAACTATCCCATGACAGGACCCAAGCACAACATAAAGCATCCATGTTCTTTGTTGATGCCCTAACTGAATATTACGAAAGAACAATCAATCAATGCACATTAGAAGTTACTGCCAATTGTGAAGAGGTTAAGGTTTATGAGGCGGAGCCCTTTATTAATAAACATTTGAATAATTTGGCTAAAGATTTATTATTAGAGGAACAACTGATCAAGAAAAAAACACAAAAATTCCAGAGGGATACTATGGATTATAAGGGCAAGCCTTTTGTGAAACAAAAAATGTACGTTTTTATGGTTCTGGTCCCAAGGTAATCACTAGGAAAGAAAAGACCACAATCTATATTAAGGAATAAAAAACAGGGTTATAGTGGAACATCAGGGGTGATTCATCCTCTATCACTGATTTAGATTCTTTATCTACTCAAGAATCTCCAGCGGCCAAGAGAAAATCAAATAGAAACCCTTTAGGCATAAGAAACACAGGGGGGGGGGGGGGCAGGAAACACAGAAGGAATACACAATATTCAACAAATATTGGAGAAGATAACATCTCACTGAATATTGATAATGTGCCCAACATCTCCTCTTACAATTTGTCGGAAGCTGAAATAAAATTGCTAACAAGAGTCTCAACTTTGTACCGTCTTTCTTGGTTCCCTAACCATGGTCAATGATATCAATGATTTCTGCAGATTACTTAACCTAAAAATATTTTTTTCTGATACACAGGATACTCAAAGACCTACTGATTTCGATTTGGGAAATCTAGCTTTATGCCTCCCATGGACAAACATGTTGCACTGTTCAAGGAGTGTGTACTCAAAGATCTTCATTTTCATCATGAAACACACCGTATTAAACAATCTATCCAGACCCGAACAACTAGCCCTACAAAATCTTAGTAAGAAACAGGATTTAGTCATTCTACCAGCAGACAAGGGAGGGACGGTAGTTGTCATGGACTGGAATATGTATTACGCCGAGGCAGAGAAACGGTTATCAGACGTCCGTTCTTACATACAGATGGTTCTAGAGCCAACTCCTAATTTCAAGAAAGAATTTGACTCTTTTCTAGACCTAGCCATGGAGGAAAGCATAATTTGTCAAAGAACTTGTAAACAACTTAAGGTTTCTGATCCCCAACCACAACATCTTTATTTATTGCCTAAGATACACAAACATTCTACTAATCCTCCGGGACGACCTATAGTATATCTGGCAGGGGTTCTTCAACAGAACCTATATCAGCTTTTTTAACTGAATATTTACAGCCATTGCTACCTCTGGTTAGGTCTAGAATTAAAGACACTACACAATTTCATAGTATTATCCGGGACACACAGTTAGAACCAAGTTGGTATCTATGTACACTAGACGTCACCTCGTTGTACAGCAGCATCCCACATTGGGCAGGACTAGAGGCTATTAAATTCTGGCTTGATACAGCAGATCTATACACTCCAGGTTTCAACACATTATTAGTTTGTCTGACGGAACATGTGTCGTCCAAAAATGTTCTACTTTAATGGGAGGTGTCATTGGCAGGTCCAAGGTACGGCGATGGGAGCATCCTTTGCTCCCATCTATGCCGACCTATTCATGGGATATCTAGAGGAACAAATCATATACGATGACAACCACAATATATGTTTGGACCAGATAGACATTTGGAGACGCTATCTCGACGATTGTTGGATGGTGTGGCGGAGTGATGTGCTTTATGCCAAGGAATTTATAGAATACCTCAATGAAAATAAATGGGGGATCCAATTCACACTCAATATTGAATACCACAATATCATCTTCTTGGATGTGTCTATTATCAGACAGATGGATCACACATTGGTAACACAGGTATATAGAAGGTTTCCACAGTATAACACCCTATTACATGCGTCCAGCCATCACCCACGCCATGTCATCCGAAATATCCCCAAATCTCAATACCTACGTATCAAATGTATTTGTTCCTCAGAACAATCTCATGGGCCCTGCCAACATGATCTTACTCAAAGATTTCTCAACAGAGGTTACCAGGCAGAATCTTTGAATCAGGCCCGCAATTTTGCTGATCAACAGGACAGAATTCAGCTATTACAATATAGGGACCAAACCACTTCTAACAAATACACCTCACAACCCATTAGGTTAGTAACCAGCTTTGGATGCAACACAAATTGGTTTAGGGACATTAACAAACATCATTGAGACATTTTGTTGGCCCATGAAAAACTAGGCAATTGTCTTAAACCTCGCTGTTCATTTTCATAACGCAGAGGCAGAACAATCAACTCGCATTTCGCCCATTATAAACATCACACTGAGCACACCAAACAACAAACTACTTTGTTTGGAGACAGATTGTCAGGCTGTATAGCCTGTGGTCATTGTAGTGCTTGTAAAAATACAGTTAAAACAAAAGAGTTTACCAGTAAAAATACATCTAGAGTTTATGACATAAGATGTTTTGGGAACTGCAGTACCGATTGGGTAATCTATTTAGCTACCTGCTTTTGCTCTGCGTTCTACGTAGGGCAAACATCAAGACCTTTCAGATTCAGAATCAGTGAACATTTAAGTGATATCAAGAATAATAGGTTATCCAATGCACTATATAAACATACTTTGAAACACAAAACTGCCAAGTTTACATTCACCATAATTGACAGAATTCAATGTAATAAAACATGTAAATCAGGATGACATTCTATTTTAAATCAAAAAGAGTCAGAATGGATTATTAGGCTAGGTGCATTATTTAATCCTGGCCTGAATGAGTTAAGCTAATCTGCTTAATTGCCTAACTAATTAATGGATGATTGTAATCAATTTTACTGACTCTATACCTATATAAGCATGTGGAACTGTCTATACACACTAATGCACTGAAGAAGACTATTACTCAGCCGAAACCGGTTTGCTGATTATGGATTTTTGGGTTTGCCACAATAAAAATATTTATTTTGCCACTTCTCCTGGCGCTGGATTTTTTCTTTTGGATTTTACATTAATGGTTTAATCTGTGCACCCTGTCTCCTTTGCGTGTAATTGGTTTGATGTACAACATATTACCAACATATTGTCCGTTTGTATTGCAATAGTTCTTAGAGGTAGACGGCTCTGAAATGCTTGCAAAACTAGAAACACTGCTTTCATTTCTAGTACACTGATATACAAACTGGTCTCTTGTGTTGAACATGTCTTAGACCCTGCAAACCAGTTAATGTTCCCCCAGCTGGGATACGTCCATGGTCAATGTGGCATTGGGGGGGGGGGGTGTGTGGAATAAATGGTCATCCTAGCTCGAATTCTTCTAAGTGGAGCGACCACAGAAGACAGCCTTTGCACATGGCGGGCAGCCAGAGAGGATGAGTCAGCAGACAGAAGTGTAAGAACCATTGGATCGCCAGAGTCCCTCGGAGTACTTTCGTGTGTAAGCAAGCTGTTGGAATCAAGGTTATCGTGGCAGCTAGTGAACCTGAAGCACCCGAGGACGAGGCTTGCTGGGGGTACTGGAATGGCTAGAATTTGTCCGATATGTTATCTGAAAGTATTAATCCAGTCTGGAGTCAGGTAGGCTAGGCAACTGTCTGTGTCTAAACAAGCTCCTACAAAGTCTATCAACTGTACAGGTTGTAGCTGAGACTTCTGTATGTTGATTGTGACACCCAAGGTATAAGACAGTCCCTGGCTTGTAATAGTAGATAACTGTTTGGTGCAGTCAGGAGCCAGTCGTCTAGACAACGAAACATGTTGAATCCACGCAGTTTCAAGTGAGCTACTACTACTGCCACTCATTTGGTAAACACCCTGGGGGCTGTGGTGAGAGCAAAGGGCAGTACTCTGAAATGACAATGACTGGTCCCCAGCCAGATGCAGAAAAACTTTTTGGAGATCCTGTTCATTTTGATGTGATAGTACCCATCCTGAAGGTCAATGGACCACATCAGGACGTCCTTTCGTAATACAGGTAGAATGGACTGAACAATGACCATCCAAAACTTCACACTGTCTACTGATTTGTTAAGTAGGGTTAGACTCAAGATCAGCCTTACGTCCCCTGTCGTCTTTGGCACTAAGTCCCCTGTCGTCTTTGGCACTAAAAAGAACCTTGAATAAATTCCAGATCTGAATTGGTCTGGTGGGACCTCCTGCATGGCTCTTTTTCTAGAAGTTTTGCAATTTGTAATGCTGCTTCCTCCCTCTGACTGAGTGGAATATCAGGGAGAGTTTTTCTTGTTCTGGATTCTGGAAAAATGAAATGGAATATCCTCTGAATATGATCCTTTGTACCCAGCAATCATTTGTGATGGCTAACCTGGCGTCTGGGTGCAAGGATAAGTGCCCCCCCCCAAATGCCTCCAGAGAGGGACAGTCAGGCAACCTCTCAGGAGCAATGAAAGGACCTACCCAAGAAGGAATCTCATGATTCTCAATTTTGCGGACTCCCTTTGCCATGAGGGTGATATCTACCATTATAGTTAATTCTCCTTCTGCCTCTGAGAGAAAAATCTCCTTGTGAATGCTGAAAAGGACCTCGACACTTTTTGAACCACAATTTCTTACCACCGTACTTTTTCTGTAGAAAATGGTCTTTGTGGGGTAGAAAAACAGATTTCATCTGCAGACAAGGTCTTTCCATCTTTCTTACTACAGGAGAGCGTCTCTAACAGTGGGGCCAAACAATGACGATCCATCAAAAGGAACACTGATCGAAGACGCCTTGAAAGGTTCCGCAAAGTCACGAAGCTACATCAAGGCATGGCGCCTTATAGCAATGCCTGAGCTGGCTGTCCTTAAAGTACCCTCTGCAGCATGCAAGATAATCCAGACTGTAGGGTGGTCAATCTGGAGGAGAAGGTTTTGTGTTCCTCTACAGACATGGACCCTGGGGCACAACTAACTAAAGAGTTCCTTAATTAAGTCCCTCTGTAGTCTGAAGTGCGCCAAGTAATTAAGCAATCACAGTGCAAAAGTTACTGAAGCATACACCTGCTTCCCGCATCTGTCCAAAGCCCTAGAACTCCTTGTTAGAGGGATGGTTGGAGGAGCTCTGTTTGGCCAGCTCCCTTTTTGTGGCTGCCACAACAACCAAGGCATCTACCGGGGAACCCTTGGTCCAATGTTGCCCATCGGATGTCATGTTACACATTTTATCAGCTCTGTTTGGAAGGGGCTCCATAGTGTCTGGCTTATTTCATGCCCTGTGGGAGACAAGGTCATCCGCGGGGGGGAGGGGGGTTTGACAGACACCCAAGATGTATACGAGCAAGACACCCAAAGGTCTCGAAAAAAAAACTAACTCCTCTGAGGAAAGGCTCTGGGTACAGATAGATCTTGGGGACCCTTCCCCTTCATCAAAGTCAGTGATTCCTGACGGGAATCCAAGTGCCTCTTCTTGCACAGTCTCTTTCAAGGTACCTCCTCAGAAGGATGCTCCGGAGAGGTGTTGGAAGAGACAGGGCGCTCCGCAGAGGGAGGCTTGGCAGCTCTTAGGGTATGGCTCTCCCTAAGGTGGAGGATGATTAGGTCGAGGTGCAGAAGTCAGAGTACCCTCTCCACCATTTCAACTGCAGAAGGACCCGGAGAAGTCAAAAGCACACTATCCTGAACCGAGGTTCAAGAAACAGACAACTCCAAACCCTCACAGATCCCCTGCACCAAAGGGGGAGTCAGAGCCAAACTGTCATGCCCCAAGGCTCAGAGGGAAAGCAAAGTACAGTTTTGTACCTACCATAAATGTAGATGTTCGAGTGCTAATACAGCTGCAGTCATAACAGATGGGTTCTCCTGCCGTCAGGCGGGTCCTCGGTCGGCCGAATTCCAAAGTCTAGGTCCGGCGTCGGTTGTCGTCGCTTCTTCCCTGACGTCAGTGCGCCAGGGGTATAAAAGAACCAGCCGACGCCATTTTCTTCAGTTTTTCTTGCCCCAGATGTCAGGTGCCCCCAGAAGGAAGGCAATACATAAATTTGTGTAATAAAGCAATGCAATATAATCAAAATACAGTAGTTGCAAGCAAATACACCATAAAAGAATACCCCAATCAGGTTGTATGAGGAGGTGTTAGCCAATAGGCCTGTCCCAAGAGGGGAAGGAGGGAGGGAAACCTGGACTGCAGCTGTATTAGCACTCGAACATCTACATTTATGGTAGGTACAAAACTGTACTATGTTCATCGTGCATACAGCTGCAGTCATAACAGATGGCTAGAATCCCAAAGCTAAGAAAGGGGTGGTAGGCACTAGGTGGAACTAGGAGGAGCCAGAATGCCCTGCAAGACTGCAGTGGCAAAGCCTGCTCTACCTTTGGAGTATAATGGTAGGTGGTAGTGCTTGGAGAAGGTATGCACAGAACTCCAAGTGGCTGCTTCCAAAATATCTTTGGTAGGAACTCCTCTGAGGAAGGCTGCAGAGGTAGCTGTGGCCCTTGTGGAGTGAGATCTGATGCCTGCAGGTACAGTTTTACCATGAAAAGAGTAACAAAAGCGTATGCAGTGGGCTATCCATTTTGAGATTGTCTGTTTGGAAATTGGCTTCCCTTGAGCTCCTATAGCATAGGACACAAAGAGCTGTTCTGATTTTCTGAAAGGCTTTGTTCTGTCCAAATAATAACGCAGCTGTCTGTGGATGTCCAAGGAATGTAGTAGTCTCTCCCCTTTGTTTTGAGGATTAGGGTAGAAGGTAGGTAAGTGTATAGCCTGATTCAAAGCTACCCTCAAATACCACCTTTGGCATAAAGGACGGGTTGGTTCATAAGGAAACTTTGTCCTGATGGAAGATGATAAAAGGCTGCACAGCCATGAGGGCTTGTAGTTCCGATACCCTACGAGCTGAGGTGATAGCCAGAAGGAAAGCTGTTTTCCAGGACAAATATTGCAAATCTGTTGAAGCAACTGGCTCAAAAGGAGGCAAGGTCAGCTTTTCTAGAATGAAATTGAGATCCCAAGCAGGTATTGGTTGTTTCCTTGGGGGTTTTATATTCTTAGCCCCTCTGAGGAACTGTCTTAAGAGGGGATGAGAGAATAAAGGTGGATCAGTGTTGTATTCTGCAGAAATGGCTGAGGCATGGATTTTGATGGAGGAGAATGAAAGTCCACTGCTTAGCAGCTCAGCTAGATACTGTAATGAGGTAAATTCAGTTTTCCAGGATTCTGGCCCTTTTTCTCATTCCAGGCACAAAACCGTTTCCATTTTGCGGAGTAAGCTTTTCTAGTAGACGGCCTTCTGGCCTCCAAAATGACATCCTGCACCTCCTTGGAGAGTAGGGTCTGTTGTGATGTTAAGGAATCTTCCATGCGGCCAGATTGAGTGTTTTCAGCTGACTGTGAAGAGTTTTGAAGCTGTGCTGAGTCAGAAGAAGAGGCATTAGAGGTAGGGTCCATGGAGGGGAATGCGTCAGGCTCCTAAGGAGTGGGTACCAGTGCTGTCTTGGCCAGTCTGGAGCGATGAGAATCATCTTTGGTCTGTCTGCTCTGGTTTTTAATAGAACTTTGGGCAGCAGAGGAAGAGGTGGAAAGGCATAAACTGTAATTGTTGTCCAACTGAAAGAGAGCGCGTCCACTCTCCAGGCCTGTGGATGAAAAGTCCTTGAGCAGAATTTTGTCAATTGGTGATTTTTGTGGGAGGCAAAGAGATCTATGTCTGGCCTTCCCCATGCTTGAATTATCTCTGTAAAAACTTGAGGATGCAACTTCCATTCGTGTGGATCTGTCATATTTCTGCTTAGGTTGTCTGCCAGCGTGTTTTCCTTGCCTGGCAAGTACTGTACTTGAAGTTCGATTTGTAATTCCAGAGCCATGTTCCAAAGTGACATGGCCAGCCTGCATAGGGGGTATGAATGGGTTCCTCCCTGTTTGTTTATGTACCACATTACTGTGGTGTTGTCTGTCCTTATCAATAGTTGACCTGGATGCAGAAGGTCTTTGAAAGCTATAATAGCATTTATTACTGCTAGCATTTCCTTTTGATTGATGTGAAGGTGCTTTTCTTTTTGGGACCATTTGCCCTGAATGCACCGATCTGTCATGTGCGCCCCCCAGGCGTAGTCCGAGGCGTCTGTTGTGATGACTTGATTTGCTTAAGGCTTGCAGAAAGGGAAACCTGTGTTTGTTTGGCATGCTTGAGCCCACCACAGAAATTCCTTTTGAAGACATGGAATTAGTGGTATTATTGTTTCCAAACTGTGGCTGTGTTGAGACCATAGGTTTTTCAGGTACCATTGAAGTTTCCTCATATGCAGCTTTGCACATGGGATTAGTAAGATGCAAGATGCCATGAATCCCAGAGCCTGCAGGATTTTCCTTGCAGTCAGCCTGGTGAAATTTGCTAGTGTTCTGAAGTATTGAGTTAGTTGCCCCTGCTTCTCTGGCGTGAGGTAGGCCATTTGGGTGTTTGTGTCCAAGTTGGCACCCAGGAAAATTATTTTCTGAGAGGGTATTAGCCTTGATTTCTTTTGTTGACTGTGTATCCCAGAGAATTCAACAACATTATTACAAAAGCCAGATGTTTCAGAAGTATGTGCTTGCTGTCCGCTTGGATCAGGCAGTCGTCCAAATATGGGTATATTTGTATCCCTTGAAGTCTGCAGTAGGCAATTACTGATGCCAGGCATTTCGTGAATACTCTGGGCGCAGTAGATAAGACAAAGGGCAATGCAGAGAATTGATAATGGGTTGAACCTGCAAGAAATCTGAGGTATCTTCTGCAATTTTGTCTGATTGGGACATGCAGGTATGCCTCCTTGAGGTCCAGTGTTACCAGCCAAGACTCCTTGCCCAGCATGGGAAGAAGCTGCTGTAATGTGAGCATCTTGAATTTTGGTACGAGTAAACGTGTTTAGGATGGATAGGTCCAAAATAGGTCTCCAATCTTTTCCCTTCCTTGGTACCAGGAATAGTCTGGAATAAAAACCTTGACCTTGTTCGTGAGTAGGTACCTCTTGAATAGCTTTCATGTCCATGAGATCTGAAATTTGTCTTTGTGCCTCTGCCCTTTGATTGTGTGGCAGGTTTGGCATGCCTCTCATTTTTGGAAGGGTGTGAAAATGGAATCTGTAGCCTCTGTTTATAATGTCCAGGATCCATTTGTCTTTTGTGACAATATGCCAATTTTTTTGAAAATAATGCCAGTTTTCTGCCTAAGGGTGCTGCCATTTGAGCCTTGCTTGGCATGCAAAGGGGAAAGTCATTGGGCTTGCTTTCTGAATGGCTGCGAACTATCCTCACCACCTCTTTGTGTAGGAGCTTGCCATTGTCTGCCTCTAAACGATCCTTGAGATTGTCCTCTGCCCCTCGGGCGCCTGTATCTACCTCTTTGGGGTCTGTCCGTGGCTGGAAAGGACCAATTTTTGGAAGGCCAACTTCTACTGAAACATGGAGGTTGTACCTGTAGAAAATCTTTCACTGTTTGCATTGATTTAGCCTTTTCCTCCATTTTCTTTAATACCTCCTCAGCTTTAACACCAAATAATACATCCTTTTGAAGAGGGGCCTCTAGTAATTTAGCTTTGACATGATCTGGTAAGGTTTGCTCCTTGAGCCAGGCATGTCTACGTACGACTGATCCTGTAACAGCAGCTCTACATGAGGCCTCTAGAGCATCAAAACCACATTGCAAGGTATGTTTACCCACTTGTTCTGCACTATGCATCAAATCCTGCAACTCCTTCAAGTCTGGTTGTTCAGGTTGTGACATTTTACTTCTCAACTGTGATAACAGAAACTGTTGGTACTTTAGCATATGGAACTGGCAGTTTAATGCCCTCATGGTTAAGGTGGCCGAGGTGTATACCTTTTTTCCCCACCTTTCTAAGGATCTGGAATCTCTCTCGGAAGGTAATGGGTTTTTAGCAGTGGAGGCCTTAATTCCTTTGGGGCCCTGTGAGATAGTTTCTGGGTCAGCCGCATGGCTTTTGTATAAAAATTGGTGCGAGTCAGGAACCCGGTATTACCTGTCAGGCTTGACTGGGGCTGGAGGTAAAGAATCCGGGTTAAGGCAGGCCTCCAAGTACACATCATCTAGTATGTCTAAGACAGGAGGTATAGCCAGAGGCCTGTGCTGGGGTAGCAAGAGAAAATCCCTAAGCCTTTTCTTGGAATCTGAGTACTCTTGGCCTTCCCAGTGGAAGTGTTCCCTTAAGGTATGCAAGGTTTCCCCAAATGAGTAATCCTCTGGGGAGACAGAGGAATGGACTCCTCAGCATCAGAATCTTCAAAAGGGGAGTAAGAATGTTCCTGTTCATCAGAGTGCTCTGAAATAATGGAGGCCTGGTCAGAGGAGGGGATTCTTCCTCCACTCTGGGCCTTTGTCCGGGGTTGAGAACCCCTGATAAGAGTAATCAAATCCTCAGCCATTTTAAGCATCTGTTTTTTAGGCATGGGGCCTGGAGAAGGGCCCTGTGGAGCTTGTCTCTTAGAATGCATGGCTGCTTTAGACTTAGTGAAAGCCTTGATAGAAAAAGAAGAGGAAGGTCTGAAGACACCTTGAGAGGAGGCAGACCTGTCTACATTTTGAGATTCACCACCAAGAGTGGCTTCGGTATCTGTAGTCGGGGTGTGGGCCGAGGAGCTTGCGACCTCGGGCACAGAAGACACCGCCAATGAAGTGTCGTCGGTAGGCAGGGGCTGCGTAGGCACCTCGCTGAGAACCGGACCACCTGTAGTCGGCTTTGGCGTGGTGTCGGTAGAGGCCGCGGACCTCGTGTGTCGGTCCTTATCTTTGCGTTTTTTAGACAAAACTGGAGTCGGGAGTATCCGACGACATAATGTAGTTACATTTTTTGCCAAAATAGTGCTGGGCGAACTCTGCCCGACGCTTAATGGTGCGTTTGTTGAATGTAGGACAAAAACGACAGACCGAGACGTCGTGGTCTGGGCCTAAGCAAGGAATGCAGAGAGAATGAAAATCCTTATGCGGTATTTGCTTCCCACAAGAAATACAATTATTAACTTTGTCTGACATTGGTCTGAGGCAAGAAAAGTTTCCCCAACGGGGTACTTAGCTTTCAAGAAGACTTCGGTTGCAAAATGTTCGTAATTTCAGGAGCTGGCCGACTGGCACTTGTGAACTGCTTCTGCTTCGGGCACCACGCGGCAAGAAAGACTGAAGAAAATGGCGTTGGCTGGTTCTTTTATACCCCTGGCACACTGACGTCAGGGAAGAAGCGACGACAACCGACGCCAAACCTAGACTTTGGAATTCGGCCGACCGAGGACCCGCCTGACGGCAGGAGAACCCATCTGTTATGACTGCAGCTGTATGCACGATGAACATCTGCTCCAAAATCATTGGAGTCGAGAACATTTCCTCACACCTGATGCCAACGTTTCTGCTCCAAAATCCATCAGGCTCTAAAAATGTCACAGTCAATCAGATCAGAGACGTTGAAGCAGAAGAAGAAGCGTCATCGGATCAAATGTGTCAGCTCTGGATACCTCTAAATCCGAGGGCTCCAAAATGGGAAGTCGGATTGGAGAAGGAGAAATCAAAGGCAAAAAGGTAGGCTCACAGATCCATTGGGGGGTGGAGCAGGGAAAACTCCCACTGTATCTGAATCCTGAGGAATCTCCTCATTATCCTGTCCACCTCTGCTACGGATAATTCAGAATGGCTCCAGGAAGATCCAATGGAGGATGATCTCGATGACTACTTCTGTGTTCTTAGAGAAAGGGAGATCTCATAGTGGGAGAAATGACCATCAGGGAGGCATTAAGGGTTCGGCACCAAGGAAGTAACAAAGTTTGTGGTGGATCCGAAGGTCTCTAATCCAACAGTTTCAGAGTCTTAGCTGGTGGCTCAGAAGTAGCCCTTTGAAGAGAAGACCAGGCAGGGGAAAGTTTCCTTTGCTCCCAGGGCTCCTTGTGCTTTCTTGTAGGAGTTTGAAACCCTGATTTTCGAGATGGAATAGCAAGAGAAGCAGACTGAGGAAGAAGACCCTTAAGGATTGTTTTGGCATTCCACTAGAGCAAGGGAATTGAAACTCAAAACAAATATCACAGGATACATTCAAAAGACTGGGCCCTAGACAGTAAAAGCACTCCCTATAGGCAGACTGAGGGATCTTGTGCCCACAGAAGTGCATTTTTTGAACCCAACAGGCTTGTGAGGTTTGTCAGTCATAGTGCGATCTGATTACAAAAACAAAACAAAGTTTTAAGAGAAAATATTTTTTTTTTTTTTTTAAGAAAGAAACAGAAAGGAAAACGATCAACAATGGTAGGGAAAGAACTACCCAAAGGTATAAAAGTATCTGAAGACCTAGCAGAGAAACTTGAAAATAATAATAAAAA
Organism: Protopterus annectens; assembly: GCF_019279795.1. NCBI lineage: Eukaryota > Metazoa > Chordata > Ceratodontiformes > Protopteridae > Protopterus > Protopterus annectens. The sequence continues at coordinate 185,764,501 of NC_056726.1, forward strand.
AAAATGTAGAAGGGGAAGGAAGGTGATAGGCTACAAACAAGATCTAGCAGATAATAAAAAAAAAAGCTTGATTTAAATCACTCACGACCCACAAGAAGCTCTGAGAGAGAAAAAGTACAATTGTGTACACTTACCATAAATGTAGATGTCCGAGTGTATTCACTGTTGCAGTCATTACATTAGGGTAATCTGCTGGCAGGGTGCCCTCAGTCGGCCTGAATTCCAAAGTCTTGGGTCCTGTGTCAGTTGCTGTCTCCTCTTCCATGACGACAAGTCGTCAGGGGTATAAAACATGCAGCTGACGCCATTTTATTTAGTTTTTCTTGCCCCAGATGTCAGGTGCCCCCAAAAAGGTAGCAAAAAAGAAATAAGAAAAAAAAAATATATATATATATATATATATATATATATACACACACACGCATCAATATAAACTTTACCTTCATCTACAAGCAAATACACCACATAGGTTGTAGAAGATAGAGAAGGAAAGATAAACTCCAGAATGAAAGGGGGATGGCGGGAGGGTAACCTGGACTGCAACAGTGAATACACTCTAACATCTACATTTATGGTAAGTGTACACAACTGTACTATGTTCTTCGTGTTTCACTGTTGCAGTCATTACATTTGGGTAGAATCCCAAAGCTATGGTTGGGAGGCTGGAGCTAAACAGCATTAGGTGCAGCCATAAGGCGATGCAGAACTGCAGTGGCAAAGCCTGCCCTGGAGTTAGAGTAGAGAGGCAAATGATAATGCTTTGTAAAGGTGTGAACAGAACTCCAAGTAGCAGCCTCTAGAATGTCTTTGGTTGGTACTCCTCTCAGAAAGGCTGCTGAAGTAGCTGCAGCTCTGGTGGAATGAGACAATGCCCTTGGGCCCAGGTTTACCATGGTGTAAGCAGCAGAAACGAATGCAGTGGCTTATCCACTTTGAAATAGTCTGCTTTGAAATAGCCTTTCCTTCTGATCCTGCAGCACATGTCACTAGTAATTGCTCAGTTTTTCTTAGAGCTTTAGTCCTGCTCAAGTAGAATCTTAGCTGTCTGTGTACGTCCAAGGAATGCAGAATTCTCTCCCCTTTTTTCTGCAGATTTGGATAAAAGGTTGGCAGATGAATAGTTTGGTTAAGAGCCACACTGGAAACCACCTTAGGCATAAATGTAGGATTTGTCCTCAGAGACACCCTGTCTGAGTGAAATATGATAAAAGGCTCAACAGCCATGAGGGCCTGTAGCTCTGAAACTCTTCTTGCTGAAGTAACTGCTAGTAGCAGAGCTGTTTTTCATGCTAAGAACTTTATATCAGCGGTAGCAGCTGGTTCAAATGGAGACAGGGTGAGCTTTTCCAACACATAATCGAGGTCCCATGCAGGTATTGGTGATCTTCTAGGAGGCCTTAAATTTTTGGCTCCTCTAAGATACTGCTTTAGTAAAGGATGGGAAAAGATTGGTGGCTCTGTACTGTAATGAGCTGAAATGGCAGAGGCATGGATTTTAATTGATGAGAAAGATGGGCTTTTATCCAGCATCAGTCAAGTATTGCAATATCTGAAGAATATGTGGTTCTGCTGTATCAGTTCCTTGTGCTTGATTCCAAGCACAGAATCTCTTCCATTTATCAGCATAAGATTTTCTAGTACTAGGCCTTCTGGCTTCCAAAATGACATCCATCACAGCTTTACTGAGAGGTGTTGTTTTGCTGGGACAGTAGTTGAGGTTTTTGAGGTAAGGTCCAAGCTGGGTATTGAGACAAGTTCCTTAGGATTGGGTACCAGTATTCGCAGGGCCAGTCTGGAGCAATTAGTATCATCTTTGGTTTCTCTTGTCTGACGTTTAGGAGGACCTTGGGAAGAAGAGGCAGAGGAGGAAAGGTGTAAACTGATAGGTTTTTCCAACTGAAGGATAGGGTGTCCAATTTCCATACTTGTCTGTGATAAGTCCTTGTGCAGAATCTTTTCAATTGATAATTTTGAGGACAGGCAAATAGATGTATGTCTGGGTTCCCCATTTCTTTGTTATCATGCAGAAGACTTGTGGATCTAGTTTCCACTCGTGAGGATCCATAAGGTTTCTGCTTAAATCATCTGCCAGAGTGTTTTGCTTTCCTGGCAGGAATTAAGCTTGAAGATATATTTGGTAAGTCAAAGCTGTGTCCCACAGTGCCATGGCTAATCTGCAAAGGGGGTATGAGTGTGTGCCCCCCTGCTTGTTTATATACCACATGACCGTAGTGTTGTCCGTCTTTATCAGTAGTTGCCCTGGATGAAGTAAGTCCTTGAAGGGCATTTTGAACAGCTAGCATCTCTTTCTGGTTGATATGTAGATGCATTTGTTTTGGGGTCCATATGCCCTGAATGCATCTTCCTGCCATGTGGGGCCCCCCAGGCATAATCTGATGCATCTGTTGTTAAGGTTTGGCTGGCAGGGGGTAGAGTGAAGGCCCGTCCCATGTTTTGGTGACATGCCTTTGCCCACCATAGAAACTCCTGTTGTAGGCAGGGAATGAGAGGAATCATTGTTTCCAGACAATGACAATGTTGACTCCATAAATTGTTTTGGTACCATTGAAGTTTCCTCATATGCAGTCTTGCACATGGAAGCAGTAGTATGCAGGATGCCATGAAGCCCAAAACCTGCAGAATTTGACTTGCAGTTAACTGGGTTTTTGTTGCCATCAGTTTGAAGTAAGTAGTCCGTTGCCTTTGCTTGTCTGGCATAAGGTAAGCCATCTGGGCAGCTGTATTCAAGCTTGCACCCAGGAATGTTATCTTTAGAGAGTGTACCAGTTGTGATTTCTTTTCGTTTACTGTGTACCCTAGGCATGTTAGAAGCCTTTTCACAAACGCCAGGTGTTGAAGAAGAATGTCCTTGTTCTCTGCTTGTATGAAACAGTCGTCCAAGTAAGGACATATTTGTATACTTCTTTGTCTGCAAAATGCAATTACTGGTGCCAGGCACTTTGTAAAGATCCTGGGTGCAGTAGATAAGCCAAAGGGCAGTGCAGAGAATTGGTAATGCATTAAGCCAGCCTTGAATCTGAGCTACCTTCTGCACGAGTGTCTTATTGGGACATGCAGGTATGCCTCTTTTAGGTCTAATGTCACCAGCCAAGCATTCTTGCCCAGCATGGGCAGAAACTGCTGCAAAGTCAACATTTTGAATTTTGGAATGTCCACGTATGTGTTCAAAATGAATAAATCCAGTATTGGCTGCCAGGCTTTGTTCTTTCTGGGTACCATGAACAGTCTTGTGTAAAAACCTTGTCCTTTTTCCTGTTCTGGTACTGGCTGAATGGCCCCCATATCCATGAGGGACGTAACCTGTTTCTGTGCCTCTGCCTATTGATTTTTTGGCAGATCTGGCCAACCGTTTGCATTGGCAGAGTATGGAAATGGAATCTGTATCCCTGTGATACTATGTTTAGCACCCACTGTCCTGGGTTATTAACTGCCACTTTTGAGCAAAAAGTGCAAATTTTCCCCCTAAGGGTGCTGCCAAAAGATAAGTGCTTGGTGTAGGCAGAGGGAAGTCATTGTAATTGTTTTCTGTAGGTTTGTGCTTTATCTCCTCCAGATTTGAAGGTAGAAGCACCCCATTGCTTTGACCTGTATGAATCTTAGGCCTGGTATCTGGAACCTTTAGGGCGTCTGGATTTGCCCCTTTGAGCTCTGTCTGACACAGGAGGACCAATTTTTTGTAGGCCAGTGTCTACTGAATCTTGGTGGCTGCACTTGTAAGAAGTCTTTAACAGTTTGCATAGACTTAGCTTTGTCTTCCATTTTCTTTAAAACCTCTTCTGCCTTAATACCAAACAGAATATCATGCTGTAAAGGTGCATCTAGCAATTTAGCTTTAACATGATCAGGCAAATTTTGTTCCTTTAGCCAGGCATGCCTCCTAATCACAGATCCAGTAACTGCGGCCCTGTAGGAGGCCTCTAAGGAATCAAAACCACATTGCAAAGTATGGTGTCCAACCTGTTCAGCTGCATGCAATAATTCCTGCAATTCTTTATTTTCTGCACATTCAGAAATCAACATCATTTTCTGTTTCAGTAATCCCATAACATGTTGTTGATACTTGAGCATATGAAATTGACAGTTTAAGGCCCTAACTGCCAAGGTTGCAGATGTATAAACCTTTTTTCCACGATCTGTCCAGTGCCCTTGAATCTCTGTCAGAGGGGGTAGGGTTTTTTGCTATTGAGGCCTTAACTCCCTTTGGACCCTGTGAAATAGTTTCAGGATCAGCAGCAGGGTTTCTAAATAAAAATTTATGAGAGTCAGGGACCCTGTAATATCTGTCAGGCTTGCTGGGAGCAGGAGGTAAGGAGTCCGGGGTCAAACTTGACTCCGAAAACACACCATCCACAATGTCTAAAATAGGGGGTATGGCTAAAGGCCTGTGCTGAGGGAGAAGGAAAGCCCTGAGCCTCTTTTTTGATTCTGAGAAATCTTGACTCTCCCAATGAAAATGCTCCCTCAAAGTATGCAAGGTTTCTCCAAATGAATAATCCTCAGGAGGTGATGCAGATGGTATAAACTCCTCTGCATCAGAATCCTCATAGGGAGGTATAGATAATTCATAATCAGAAGAGGAATACGAAGAAACAGAAACCTGACCTGAAGATTCATAATCAGTGTCGTGCCTAGGCCTCTTATCTGGAGGGGGATGGGAACCCCTCATCAAGGTAATAAGGTCTTCAGCCATTTTGATCATCTGTTTTTTTAGGCATAAGAGGCATGTGCATGTGGCTCATGCATCTGTTTTTTAGTTTTAGAAGTTGCTTTTGTCTTTGGTTTTGCAGCTGTCGTCGGTTTGATATACAAATGTTGAGGCCTGAATACACCCTCAGAAGCCGGTGCCTGCTCAGAGGTTCCGGACCCATCCGAGGGAGATACATCCATGGGTCCAATACTGAGTATCTCACGGCATGCCGGACTCCACATGGGTGTCGGTAGGGGCCTGCGACTCGAAAGTAGTGGGTATCAGGGGCAGCGAAAGCACCTCACTGAGTACCGGCGACTGGCTTAGGAGAAGCTTTGCCGGTTTTGGACCTCGACTGTCTCTCTCTGTCCTTTTCTTTGCATTTTTTATGTACTCCGGTAGTCGGACTGCTATCCGACGACATTTCTGGGCAGTTAAATCTGTTTCCAAAATACTTTGAGGCACAGATATACCAACGCTTAATAGTGCGTTGGTTAAATCTAGCACAAAACCGACAGCCAGGCACGTTGTGATCAGGGCCTAAGCAAAGAATACAGTATAAATGGAAATCCTTATGAGGTATTTGCTTCCCACAAGTAATACAATTATTAACTTTTTCTGACATCGGTATGGAGCAAGAAAAAAGTTTCCCCAACAGGGTACTTGGATTTAGTGAAGACTTCGATTCTGAAACTCAAACTCGAATATTTCAGGAGTCGGCCAGCTGGCACTTGCGAAATGCTTCTGCTTTGGGCACCGTGCGGCAAGAAAGACTAAATAAAATGGCGTCGGCTGCATGTTTTATACCCCTGACGACCTGACGTCATGGAAGAGGAGACAGCAACCGACGCAGGACCCAAGACTTTGGAATTCAGGCCGACTGAGGGCAACCTGCCAGCTGATTACCCTAATGTAATGACTGCAACAGTGAAACACGAAGAACATCACCAGCTTGCTAAAAGCAGAGCAAATGAGATCAGGTAATTGGGAAGGCAGGGGCATTATGGGTAAGGGAGTAGCTCGAGAATCGGATCCTAAACTATAAAAAAGCAGCCAACTCGGATCCAAGGTTCGGATCTGAACCCACAGGTTGAGGAATGAATGAAAACGTCAAAATCAGCTCATTTAAGATAATGCTGTGCATACAAAAATTTTAAATGGAAATAAGGAAGAAGTTTCAGACATGTTAGGAAATGAGGTAAAAAGAAGCCAAGATAAGATGGATGTAATGTTGAGAATGGGACAGTCAAATGTAAACAAGAAATTATGGAAATTATAGAAAATATATTAAGAAAAGTTTAAAAGAGAAGTGGAAAGTAAAAAAAAATTCAGACAAAGCAAATTCGAGTTAGAAGGAATAACTAAAATGAAATAACTGGAAGATAAGGGAAGGGAGAATCTACACTAGGCTTAGATGGTTTACGTTCTGGAAATACGGGGAGGAGTACTTTATATGGATGAAAGACAAAAAAAAATATTAAGAACTGGAGGCCTGTAACACTGAGGAACAGTGATTATAAAATGTTTATGAAATTCATATAAATAAGAATGGGGATCATTTTGGGAAGGGGTACATGGAGTAAAGGGAAAGCAAGTGAAGGAAATGTTAGCAATAATATAAAGAAATAACTGATGTTGTTTTAAGGGAGAATACAGATGCAAGGGTGATTGCATGTGACATAGCAAAAGTATCTGATTTGTTAAGTCATGAAGCAATGTGGGGTATTTTATGGGGGTATGGGTTTGTGGAAAAAAGAAGGCAGGTAGCTTGTTAGGGAAATATGTATGTAAAATATGGAGAGATGGGAAAAAAAAGACGAAGAAAAAGAAGATAAAGTTATGGAAAATTAAGATGGATAAAGTTAAATACAGAAAAGAACGGTGTAACATGATAATGGAAAGATCACAACGAGATTAAAAAAGCAATAAAAACAGAAGGGAAAGATTTGAAGATTTTTACGAGGCTGGAGACTTCTTGTGGAGATTACTATAAGAGAAGATGCCTGCAAAAAGTAGTATGAAACAAAGCAGTAAAGGCAAAAAATATAAAGGTTATAATGAAGAAATGACTACAAAGCATTAATTTCTGGATTGCAAAAAGAATGAAGACTTTTGGGAAAAAAAAAACAGTGTAAATGGGAAGTTTTTTTGAAATATAAACATTAATATAAAATTAAATATCAAAAACAAAAAAATGTGAATTTGACAGGTGGGACAGGATATTGATGGTAACAATATAGGTCCTATGGAGAAGATGTGATGAACTGCTGTACATTAAAATAGCAATGATGAAGATGTGTTTGTTGAAATAAAGTGGTTGCGCAGAAAGGTACAGGGCAACAGAATGAAACACTTCAAAAGTTTGTGAAAATTAAGATGCAAATTGTTGAAATTATTGTAGAAATGTAATCAGAATGGAAGGGGTGTGATGTATTAAGGTGTGTGTATCCCTCTCTCTCTCTCTCTATATATATATATATATATATATACACACATACACACACACATATAAAAACAGTAAACTCTCAGTTTAATGCAACTCAAGCAACCGGCAAATAAATACCGAAGAAATATAGTACAATTTTCATGTGTTACACTTTGATTCCCCCACAAAACATACCTTATGTTTTTAGAGTTTTGACGTTTTGAAAAGGAAGATAGGAATAAATTCCCTCTCTCCCCAACCTGACAACAAGTCATACCAAACAAATAGTATAGGGATACAGTATTAGTCATGCTTATTTTTAATATTAACCTTAAGCAATCAGAAATTACCAATAATCCAACGACCAGGAGATACAAGAGCAGCCAAAACAAACTGGAGTTGTGGAGTTGCTTGCCAAAAAGGTAATTAGTTTATTGAACCAAACGTTGACCTAGGTTTCGTCTCCAAAGTAAAAGACTTCATCACAACACTTGCACAAATAACCCACTCCCTTTTATTACAACCCACACTCTATTAAACAATTAACATTAATTAATTCATAAACAAATTTAAAGGCACAGGCTGTAAAACAACCATTATTAAAATTTCATTGAACTTTTCATTAAAAATAATAAAAAAAAATTAAACCTAAATGACACAGTGAACACTTAACATTTAATTATTATTAACCTACAATGTGTTTAAACTTCAACAATGGTGCTATACTAATATTTTCTTTAATCCCTGGGAAGTTGGTTGCACCTAACCTTAACTGCCATTTCATTTCACAAAGATCCAAGTGTACATCCAAAATGCTACCTTGAAGATCCCTGCAAATTTGTTGCAGTACACAAAACTTAAATTTGTGCCCACTAAATTCCTTAGTATGCCTAAAAAGGGCATTAGTGGTTCTATTGTGCTTGATGTCTAAAATATGCTCGCTCACCCTTTCCTTAAAGGTTCTACAAGTTTTCCCAATATAAAAGGCCGGACATCACTCGCATTTTGCCATGTAAACCACATTCTTTCTAAGGCAGTTGTAATGCCCTCTAATCATAATATGGGTTCCAGCAATATAAATTCCTGGCCTTGTGCTTAATATATACTTACATATCCCACATCTACCACATTTAAAATTACCTAACTGTCTAGTTGTACTAATACTTCTTACACCACCTCCTTATGTACAAAGTGTGTTTATGTACAAAGTTTTGTTTATTTAGATGCCCAATTGTCGCTGTGTCATTTAGGTTTAATTCTTTTTTATACTTTTTAATGCAAAGTTGTTCAATGAAATTTTAAAAATGGTTGTTTTACAGCCTGTGCCTTTAAATTTAGTGATGAATTAATGTAAATTGTTTAACAGACTGTGGGTTGTAATAAAAGGGAGTGGGTTATTTGGGCAAGTGTTCTGATGAAGTCTTTTACTTTGGAGATGAAAAGGACAGTTGTGTACCTACCATAAATGTAGATGTTCGAGTGTATTCACTGTTGCAGTCATTACACTTGATTTATCCGCCGGCAGGATACCCGCAGTCGGTCCAAGTTCCAAAGTCTTGGTCCGGCGTCGGTTGCTGTCGCCTCTTCCCTAACGTCAGTGCGTCAGGGGTATAAACGATGCAACTGACGCCATTTTCTTCAGTTTTCTTGCCCCAGATGTCTGGTGCCCCCAGATAGGAAGGCTGGAAAAATAAAATTATGCCAAAAAGCATGTATGTACTAATACAAACATTTCCTTCATCTACAAGCAAATACACCACATAGGTTGTATAGAGTTGAGAAGTACAGAGAAGTCCCAGCAATGAAAGGGGGAAGGTGGGTGGGTAACCTGGACTGCAACAGTGAATACACTCGAACATCTACATTTATGGTAGGGTAGGTACACAACTGTACTATGTTCATCGTGTTTCACTGTTGCAGTCATTACACTTGGGTTGAATCCCAAAGCTGAGGTTGGGCGGCTGGGCCTAGATTGGATTAGGAGAGGCTATCAGGCCCTGCAGGACTGCAGTGGCAAAGCCTGCTCTGGATTTAGAGTAGAGAGGCAAGTGGTAGTGCTTGGTGAAAGTGTGCACTGAGCTCCAGGTTGCAGCTTCTAAAATGTCTTTGGTTGGTACTCCTCTGAGAAAGGCTGCTGAAGTGTCTGCTGCTCTAGTAGAATGTGGCCTAATGACCTTAGGCACTGATTTGCCATGTTGTGGATAACAGAAGCGGATGCAGTGTCCTATCCATTTTGAAATTGTCTGCTTTGTGATAGGTTTTCCTTGTGATCCTGCAGCATAGGCTACAAACAGTTGCTCAGTTTTTCTGAAAGCTTTTGTTTTGTCCAAGTAGAATCATAGCTGTCTGTGTATATCCAAAGCGTGCAGAAGTATCTCCCCTTTATTCTGGGGATTTGGGTAGAAAGTTGGTAAATGAATGGTTTGGTTCAGGGCCACATTGGAAACTACTTTTGGCATGAATGTTGGGTTTGTCCTGAGAGAAACCCTGTCCTGGTGAAAAACGATGAAATGTTCCACAGCCTATAATGCCTGTAACTCTGACACTCTTCTTGCTGAAGTTATTGCTAGGAGCAGAGCAGTTTTCCATGATAAGAATTTTAGATCAGCTGTGCTGGCTGGTTCAAAAGGAGGCAGTGTGAGTTTTTCTAAAACAAAATTGAGATCCCAAGTTGGTACTGGTGCTCTCCTTGGGGGTCTTATGTTTTTTGCCCCTCTGAGGTACTGTCTTAGTAGAGGATGTGAAAAAATAGGAGGTTCCGTATTGTAATGAGCTGAAATGGCAGAGGCATGGATTTTAATTGATGAGAAAGATAGGCCTTTGTCCAGCATCTCAGTGAGGTATTGTAAAATCTGAGGTATATTTGGAACAAGTGGGTCGAGCCCTTGTGCCTGGTTCCAAGCACAGAACCTCTTCCATTTCTCTGCATAAAATTTCCTAGTGCTGGGCCTCCTGGCTTCTAAAATGACATCCATAACAGCTTTAGAGAGAGGTGCAGTCTGAGTGGCTACATTATCTGCCATGCTGCCAGATTTAAGGTTCTGAGTTGACTGTGCAGAATCTGATTGTTTTGTTGAGTCAGTACATGAGGAATTTGAGGTAAAGGCCAAGCTGGGCCCTGAGACAAGCTCTTTAGGATTGGGTACCAGTGCTGGCATGGCCAGTCTGGGACAATAAGGATCATTTTTGGCCTTTCATATCTGACTTTTAGGAGCACCTTGGTAAGAAGAGGCATTGGAGGGAAGGCATAGACTGTCAGAGCTTTCCAGCTGAATGACAGAGCATCCACTTTCCATGCTTGAGAGTGATAAGTTCTTGTGCAGAATTTCTGTAGTTGGCAATTGTGAGGGGATGCAAAAAGATCTATGTCTGGGCGTCCCCAATTTCCTTGTTATCATGCTGAACACCTGTGGATTTAGTTTCCATTCGTGAGGGTCCATGAGATTTCTGCTTAGTTCGTCTGCCGGTGTATTTTTTATTCCTGGCAGGAATTGTGCCTGCATATGTACCTGATAGGTTAGTGCTGTGTTCCACAAGTTCATGGCTTGCCTGTATAAGGGGTAGGAATGTGTGCCCCCTTGCTTGTTTATGTACCACATAACTGTGGTATTGTTCGTCTTTATTAGTAGTGGTCCTGCATGTAGTAGGTCTTTGAAAGCTGTCAGGGCATTCTGTACAGCTAGCATCTCTTTCTGATTGATGTGAAGATACATTTGTTCCTTGGGCCACGTGCCCTGAATACATTTTCCTGCCATATGTGCCCCCCAGGCATAATCCGATGCATCCGTTGTTATTGTCTGCCTGGCTGTGGGTAAGGTGAAAGGCTGTCCCTTGTTGTGGTGACAGGCCTGGGACCACCATCGAAACTCCTGTTGTAGGCAGGGAATTAAAGTTATGATTGTCTCCAGGCTGTGACAATGCTGAGTCCAAACACTTTTTAGATACCATTGTAGTTTCCTCATATGCAGTCCTGAATATGGAATTAGTAGAATGCAAGGATGTCATGAAGCCCAGGGCCTGCAGAATTTTTCTTGCAGGGAGTTGGGTCTTTGTTGCCAACAGTTGAAAGTATTGAGTCAGTTGCCTTTGTTTGTCTGGAGTGAGATAAGCCATCTGGGCAGTTGTATTTAAGCTTGCACCCAGGAATATTATCTCGAGAGGGTATTGGTTTTGATTTCTTTTCGTTTACTGTGTACCCTAGGCAAATTAGTAATCTTTTTACAAACGCCAGATGCTTTAGTAGAATGTCCTTGCTCTCTGCTTGAATAAGGCAGTCGTCCAAGTAGGAATATATTTGAATTCCTTTTTGTCTGCAAAATGCAATTACTGGTGCCAGGCATTTTGTGAAGACCCTGGGCACAGTAGATAAGCCAAAGGGCAGTGCAGAGAATTAGTAATGCATTGAGCCTGCTATGAATCTGAGGTATCTTCTGCAAGTTTGTCTGATGGGGACATGCAGGTATACCTCCTTGAGGTCCAAAGTAACTAGCCAAGCCTTCTTGCCCAGCATGGGTAGAAGCTGCTGTAGTGTTAACATTTTGAATTTTGGAACATCCAGGAAAGTATTTAGGATTGACAGGTCCAGTATTGGTCTCCAGGCTTTGTCCTTTCTGGGTACTAAGAAAAGTCTCGAGTAAAATCCTTGCCCCTGTTCTTGCTGTGGTACTCTCTGAATAGCTCCCATGTCCATGAGAGCAGCAATTTGTTTTTGCGCCTCTGCCCATTGGTTTTGTGGCAGGTCCGGCATACCTCTTGATTTTGGAAGCGTGTGAAAGTGGAACCTGTAACCCTGAGAAACAATATTCAGTACCCATTTGTCCTGGGTGATTATGTGCCAATTTCTTTGAGAAAAGTGCTAGCATTCCCCCTAGGGTTGCTGCCAAAAGGTAAGTGCTTGGCATCTGTAGAGGGAAGTCATTGGGACTGTTTCCTATAAGGTTGTGATTTGTCTTCCCCTCCTTTGGGGGCTGAAGCACCCCATTGTTTAAGTCTGTAGGAGCCTTGGGGCCGAGATCTGCCTCTTGGGTGTCTGTATCTGCCTCTTTGTGGCCTGTCTGACACCGGAAAGGACCAATTTTTTGAAGGCCAGTTTCTGCTAAACCTAGGTGGTTGAACCTGTAAGAAATCCTTTGCTGTCTGCACTGATTTTGCTTTATCTTCCATTTTCTTTAACACCTCTTCTGCCTTAACACCAAACAAAGTATCATGCTGTAGTGGAGCATCCAATAATTTTACTTTAACATAGTCAGGTAAACTTTGTTCTTTCAACCAAGCATGCCTTCGAATAACAGAGCCTGTAACTGCGGCTCTACAAGAAGCCTCTAATGAATCAAAACCACATTGTAAAGTATGCTTTCCCACTTGTTCAGCTGCATGCAATAAATCCTGCATTTCCTGACTGTCAGGACTTTCTGAGATTGAAACCATTTTCTGCTTTAACAATGACATGAGATAGTGTTGATACTTAAGCATGTGAAAAGTACAGTTTTGTACCTACCATAAATGTAGATGTCCGAACAGGATAGCATCTGCAGTCCTTACAAATGGGTTGTCCTGTCATCAGGCAGCCCTTCGGTCGGCCGGATTCCAAAGTCTGGGTCTGGCCTCGGCTGGTGTCGCACTTCACCCGACGTCATCACTGTAGGTCTTCGGGTATAAAGGCATCAGCCGATGCCATTTTCCTCAGTGTTTCTTGCCCCAGATGCCAGTTGCCCTCTTGGATAGCTAAATTTTTGGATAAATGCCAATGTTTCCAAAAAGGTAGAAGGCAAACACAAAAAATAAGCATGTATGTACATATATACAAACAAATACACCATAAGAAATCCCCCCCCAGCTAGCTATTAGGTGGGCAAATACCCTAGGAGTACCACAGAGGGGATGGAGGGTGGGTAATCCTGACTGCAGATGCTATCCTGTTCGGACATCTACATTTATGGTAGGTACAAAACTGTACTATGTCCTTCAAGGATGCATCTGCAGTCCTTACAAATGGGTAGAATACCATAGCCAAACTAGGGGAGGAGGAAGAAGAAATTATGGTGTAGTTAGGATCCCTTGCAAAACAGCAGTGGCAAACCCTGCTCGGGATCTAGAGTATAGAGGTAAGTTATAATGCTTGGCAAATGTATGCACGGAGGTCCAAGTAGCAGCCTCTATAATGTCCTTGGTAGCCACTCCTCGTAAGAAAGCTGTGGTAGTGGCTGTAGCCCTTGTAGAATGAGGCCTTATGTTCTGTGGAATTTGCTTTCCTAACAGAATCGTATGCAATTTCCTATCCACTTGGAGATTGTCTGTTTGGAAATTGCTTTTCCTTCCCTTCCTGTTGCATATGCTACTAGAAGCTGGTCAGTTTTTCTATTGCCCTTGGTTCTGTCCAGGTAGTAGCGCAACTGTCTATGTACATCCAAGGTATGCAGCAGTCTTTCCCCCCTGTTCTGTGGATTGGGAAAGAAGGTTGGTAGGTGGATTGCCTGGTTTAGAGACACTCTGGATACCACCTTAGGCATAAATGTAGGATTAGTTCTCATGGACACTCTATCTTGATGGAAGATTAGGAAGGGTTGTACTGCCATTAAAGCCTGTAGTTCCGAAACCCTTCTTGCTGAAGTAATTGCCAGCAGGAAAGCAGTTTTCCAGGATAGGTGTTGAAGATCTGCTGTTGCTGCTGGTTCGAATGGAGGGAGTGTCAATTTTTCTAGCACAAAGTTCAAGTCCCATGCTGGTAATGGTGGTTTCCTAGGAGGTTTTACATTCTTAATTCCTCTCAGAAACTGCCTGAGTAGAGGATGTGAGAAGACAGGGGGATCGAAGCTGTATTCTGCAGAAAAAGCTGATGCATGTATCTTGATGGAGGAATAGGACAGGCCTGTATGGAGAAGCTCTGCCAAATACTCTAGGATGTTGGCAATATCTACCTTTGACACATCTTTCCCTCTTTCAGTACTCCAAATGACAAACCTTTTCCATTTTCCTGCATAGTTCCTTCTTGTTGAAGGTCTGCGGGCCTCAAGGATAATGTCTTTAACCCTTTGGGATAAATCTGGGTTAGTTGCTCTTATGTAATGTTCCAGGCAGTCAGTTGCAGAGTTTTCAGGTTTGGATGCAGGATGTTGTAGTCGCTCTAAGTTAACATCAAAGGAATCAGGGGTAGTGACCACGTTTCCCCCCGAGACATGCTCCTCAGTAATGGATACCAATGTTGTCTTGGCCAATTTGGAGCTATCAGAATTATCCTTGGACGTTCCTTTTTGATTTTCAGTAGTACCTTGTGCATCAAAGGAAGAAGTGGAAATGCATATGCTGTCAGGCCTTTCCAACTGAAGGATAGAGAGTCCACCTTCCAAGCAAGTGGGTGGTATGTCCTTGTGTAGAATTTCTTGAGCTGGTGATTGAGTGGGGATGCGAATAGGTCTATTTGTGGCATTCCCCATTTCTTTGTGATGGCCTTGAAGATGTCCGGGTGTAGCATCCATTCGTGAGCATCCGAGGTAGTTCTGCTTAACATGTCTGCTAGGATGTTTTCTTTTCCCGGTACAAATATTGCCTGTAACTGAATGTTGTAACTCAGAGCCATATTCCATAGGTCCAGAGCCATTCGGCATAGGGGGTATGAATGAGTGCCTCCCTGTTTGTTGATGTACCACATGACTGTGGTGTTGTCTGTCCTTATCATCAATTGGCCTTCTTTGAGGAATGGTTTGAAATTCTGGATTGCTAGTTTTACTGCCAGCATTTCTTTTTGATTTATGTGTAGGTGCAGCTGATCTGGAGTCCATAAGCCTTGAATGCACTTGTCCAGCATGTGGGCCCCCCCAACCGAGGTCTGAGGCGTCCGTTGTGATGGTTTGACTTGGTTGAATGCTGTGGAAGGACAAACCTGGGTTTGACTGGCATGCCTGAGCCCACCATAGGAACTCTTGTTTCAGGCATGGGATTAGTGGTATTTCGGTTTCTAAGCTGTGCCTGTGTTGAGACCATAAATTCTTTAGGTACCACTGTAGCTTTCTCATATGCAGTCTGGCATGGGGGACCAGGATTATGCAGGATGCCATGAGGCCCAAGGCCTGCAGTACTTTCCTTGCTGTTAGTTTGTTCTGCTTTGTTAATGCCAAGAAGTAAAGAGGAAGTTGTTCTTGTTTTTCTGCAGTTAGGAATGCCATCTGTTTTACTGTGTCCAATTCTGCACCCAAGAATGTTCTTGTTTGGGATGGTATCAGTCTTGACTTTTTTAAATTGACTGTGTATCCCAGGGCTTGTAGTAAGCAAATGACTCTTTGTAAGTCTTGTGTCAGCTTGTTTTTGTTGTCCGCTTGTATCAGGCAGTCGTCCAGGTATGGATAAATTTCGATTCCCTGAAGCCTGCAGTGGGCGATTACTGATGCCAGGCATTTCGTGAACACTCTGGGCGCAGTAGATAAGCCAAAGGGCAATGCCGAGAATTGATAATGCTCTGAACCTGCAAGAAATCTGAGGTATCTTCTGCAATATGGTCGTATGGGGACGTGCAGGTATGCCTCCTTGAGATCTAGAGTTACCAGCCAATACTCCTTGCCCAGCATGGGAAGAAGTTGCTGTAGGGTCAGCATTTTGAATTTTGGAACAATGATGAATGTGTTTAAAGCGGACAGGTCGAGAATAGGTCTCCAACTTTTCTCTTTTCTTGGTACTAGGAAGAGTCTGGAGTAAAATCCCTTGCCCTGCTCTGTAGGTGGTACCCTTTCCACAGCTCTCATCTTTGTTAATTGAGCTATTTGTTTTAGAGCTTCTGTCTTTTGATTTGGTGGTAGGTTTGGCATTCCTCTTTTACTGGTAAAGTGTGGAAATGAAACCTGTAGCCTTGGTCTATAGTTTGCAAAATCCACTTGTCTCTTGTGATATAGTGCCAGTTTTTTGAAAATAAGGCTAACTTGCCGCCTAAGGGTGCTGCTATTTGTTCCCTGGTAGGCGGTGTCAGAGCCAAGTCACTGTGATTGTCCTGTTGCAGTGGTAGTGGTTGTATCTGTGCCTCGTTGGTTATTGCCTTGCCACTGGCGTCCTCTGTAGGCACCTCCTCTGGATTGATTTCTGCCTCTTGAACGCCTATTCCTGCCTCTCTGAGTTTTAGAGGAGTCTGGAAAGGACCAATTTTTGGAAGGCCAGTTCCTGCTAAACCTTGGGGGCTGAACCTGTAAGAAATCTTTAACTGTTTGTACAGATTTTGCCTTCTCTTCCATTTTCTTCATTACCTGTTGGGCAGGAGAACCAAACAGACTGACCTTATCCATAGGAGCTTCTAATAGCTTTGCTTTAACATGATCCGGCAAGACCTGTTCTTTCAACCATGCATGCCTTCTTATAACTGTGCCAGTCATGGCTGATCTAAATGAAGCCTCCAGTGCATCATAGCCGCATTTTAAAGAATGGTTACTAACCTGCTGAATGTTATTCACCATTTCTAGAACATATTTCTTATCTAAGGAATCATCAGAGGACAGTTTCTTAGTTAACTGATCAAGCATAAACTCTTGGTATTGGATCATATGAAACTGACAGTTCAAAGCTCTAGCTGAGAGAGTAGCAGAGGTGTATACTTTTACCCCATCTCTAAGGACCTGGATTCCCTTTCAGAAGGGAGAGGGTTTTTCGCTGAGGTCGAAGCTACTGCCTTAGGCCCCTGGGAGACAGTCTCAGGATCTGCAAAAGGAGCCTTGTATAAGTGGTGGTGAGTGTCCGGGACCCTGTAAAACCTATCGGGCTTAGCAGGGGCTGGAGGTAAAGTATCAGGAGCAGTGCAAGCATCATTAAATGCATCATCCACAACAGGAAGAACTGGAGGTATAGCTAAAGGCCTATGTTGCGGTAAGTGTAAAAAGGTCCTAAGCCTTTTTCTTGAATCTGAGAAATCTTGTCCCTGCCATTGGAATTGCTCTCTCATGGCATGTAAGGTTTCCCCAAAGGAAAATTCCTCTGGTGGAGAGGCAGAAGGGATCGATTCTTCAGCATCGGAATCTTCATAAGTAGAAAAGGGAGCCTCTGGATGGTCTGTACCATCAGAAGAGTCATCTGAGGACACTGGCTCAGGGGGCTCTGCTCTAGGTCTCTTTTCTGGAGGTTGAGAGGCCCTGTCTGGGTGAGATTGGGATCCCCTTATTAAAGAGATGAGATCCTCTGCCAGAGTAAGCATTTGGGAACTGGAACTGGGCCTGTGAGAGGGGGGCTTAACAGGCACAGACTTAGTAGTTTTGGCTGCTTTGGCCCTGGCAAAGGCCTTTATAGACATGGCTGCAGGAGGCCTAGCAGCACCACGTGCTGGAGTAGAGACATCCAAAGGGATGGTGTCCGATAATTCTTGAGAAACCACAGTAGTAGGCAAAACTTCAGAGGCCGATTCAACTAGGGTAGAAGGGGCCTCGGTAGTAGTCATGGATTCGGCTGAAGATTGACCCGTCTGCTCGGTTTCGGCCGAAACCGAGACACTCGCGGTTTGCTTAACCGTGGTTTCGGCCGAAACCGCGGACCGCGAGTGTTGGTCCTTTTCTTTGCGTTTCTTAACAATTTGAGTAGTCGGAGGATCCGACGGCATAATGTACGCAAAATCTGAGCCGAAAAACTGTTCAGCAAACTCCGACCGACGCCTAAGCGTTCGACGGTTGAAGGAAGCACAGGCTAAACAAGCTGCTACGTCGTGGTCTGGGCCTAAACAAGGTAAGCAGTAAGAGTGGAAATCTTTATGAGGTATTTGTTTCCCACAAGTTAAACAGTTATTCACTTTTTCTGACATCGGCTGAGGCAAGAAAGAGTCCCCAACGGGGTACTTAGCTTTTAGAAGTCTTCGAAGTAGTATTCGGTAGAAGTAATCTCTGGATCTGACCGACCGGCACTTGCGAACAGCTTCTGCTTCGGGCGCCACGCGGCAAGAAAGACTGAGGAAAATGGCGTCGGCTGATGCCTTTATACCCGAAGACCTACAGTGATGACGTCGGGTGAAGTGCGACACCAGCCGAGGCCAGACCCAGACTTTGGAATCCGGCCGACCGAAGGGCTGCCTGACGACAGGACAACCCATTTGTAAGGACTGCAGATGCATCCTTGAAGGACATCTGGCAATTTAAAGCCCTTACAGCTAAAGTAGTAAAAGTGTAAATTTTTCCCCCAACTGTCCAGAGCTCTGCAATCCCTATCCAAGGGGACAGGATTTTTAGCAGTGGAAGCCTTAACCCCTTTAGGACCCTGAGAAATTGTTTCGGGATCTGCAGCAGGGTTTTTGTAAAGAAATTTATGAGAGTCAGGGACCCTGTAGTACCTGTCTGGCTTGACTGGTGCAGGGGGTAAAGAAGAATAAAAGAAAGTCTCTGAGCCTTTTCTTGGATTCTGAATAATCTTGGTTCTCCCAATGGAAATGCTCCCTCATGGTGTGCAGGGTTTCCCCAAAAGAATAATCCTCAGGCAAAGAGGCTGAAGGTACAGACTCTTCTGCATCAGAGTCCTCATAGGGAGGGAGAGAGTATCCCTGATCAGAAGAGGAATCAGAGTAAATAGAAACCTGGTCAGAGGAACCATAGTCAGTGTCTTAACTAGGCCTTTTGTCAGGAGGGGGATGGGAACCCCTGATAAAAGTAATTAGGTCTTCGGCCATTTTAAGCATCTGTTTCTTTGGCATGGATGACTGTTCAGTAGAATGCTGTACTTGTTTTCTTGTCTTTAATGGTGTTTTTAACTTTACCTTGGCTGCTGCAGTGGGCTTAATTGTAAGCTGTGAAGGTCTGAAAATACCCTCAGAAGCCGATGCCTGCTCAGCGGCTCCGGACCCATCTGAGGGAATAGTTTCCGTAGGCCCAATACCTTGAGTTTCCACAGGCCTCGGTGTCTCCACGTGGCTGTCTGATACGGCCTGTGGCTCTGAGGTAGTGGGTTGTCAGGGGCTGCGAAAGCGCCTCACTGAGACCCGACCAACCGGCGACTGGCCTAGAAGAGGCTTCGTCGTCGGTTTTGGATCGCGGATGCCTGTCCTTTTCTTTGTCTTTGCGTTTTTTATAAATTCCGGATGTCAGTTGTTCAGATGGCATTATGTAATTAAACCTTCAGCCAAAATAACGTAGAGCAAAATCAAAAAGACGTTTAATAGTGAGTTTGTTGAATCTAGCACAAAACTGACAACTAGTAACGTCGTGGTCAGGGCCTAGGCAAGGAATACAGTAAGAGTGAAAGTCCTTATGAGGTATTTGCTTCCCCACAAGAAATACAATTATTAACTTTTACTGACATCGGTCTGGAGCAAGTAAAAGTTTCCCCAATGGGGTACTTAGCTTTATTGAAGACTTCGGTTCTGAAACTCAATTTCTAAAATCTCAGGAGTCGGCCGACCGGCACTTGCGAACTGCTTTTGCTTCGGGCACCGCGCGGCAAGAAAGACTGAAGAAAATGGCGTCGGTTGCATCTTTTATACCGCTGGCGCACTGACGTCAGGGAAGAGGCAAAGTACAGTTTTGTACCTACCATAAATGTAGATGTCCGAACTGGATAGCATCTGCAGTCATAACAAGTGGGTTGTCCTGTCGTCAGGCAGCCCTGCAGTCGGCCGGATTCCAAAGTCGGGTCCGCTTCGCTGATGTCGCACTCCACCCGACGTCATCTCTGTTGGTCTTCGGGTATAAAAGCATCAGCCGACGCCATTTTCCTCAGTGTTTCTTGCCCCAGATGCCAGTAGCCCTCTTGCAGGCTAAAAATTTGGATAGATGACAATGTTTCCAAATAGATAGAGGTAAACACAACAATAAGCATATATGTACATATATACAAACAAATACACCATAAAGACTCCCCAACAGCTAGCTATTAGGAGGTTAAACACCCTAGGAGTACCACAGAGGGGAAGGAGGGAGGGTAATCCTGACTGCAGATGCTATCCAGTTCGGACATCTACATTTATGGTAGGTACAAAACTGTACTATGTCCTTCATGGATGCATCTGCAGTCATAACAAGTGGGTAGAATACCATAGCCAACTAGGGAGGAGGATAAAAGTAGATTATGGTGTGTTTAGGATCCCTTGCAGTACAGCAGTGGCAAACCCTGCTCGGGATCTGGAATATAGAGGCAAATTATAATGCTTGGCAAATGTATGCACGGAGGTCCAAGTAGCCGCCTCAATAATGTCTTTGGTTGCCACTCCTCGTAAGAAGGCTGTGGTAGTGGCTGTTGCCCTTGTAGAATGAGGTCTTATGTTCTGTGGAATTGGTTTTCCATGGAAGGAGTAACAGTATCGTATGCAATTTCCTATCCATTTGGAGATTGTCTGTTTGGAAATAGCTTTTCCTTCCCTTCCTGTTGCATAGGCTACAAAAGTTGGTCAGTCTTTCTGCTATTTTTGTTCTGTCCAAGTAGTAGCGTAGCTGTCTATGTACATCCAAGGTATGCAGTATTCTTTCCCTCTGTTTTGTGGGTTGGGAAAGAAGGTAGGTAGGTGGATTGCCTGGTTTAAAGACACTCTGGATACCACCTTGGGCATAAATGTAGGATTAGTCCTCATGGACACTCTATCTTGGTGGAAGATTAGGAAGGGTTGCACTGCCATTAAGGCCTGTAGTTCTGAAACCCTCCTTGCTGAAGTAATTGCCAGTAGGAAAGCAGTTTTCCATGACAGGTGTTGTAGGTCTGCTGTTGCTGCTGGTTCAAAGGGTGATAGTGTCAACTTTTCTAGCACAAAGTTTAAATCCCAAGCTGGTAATGGTGGTTTCCTTGGAGGTTTTACATTCTTGATTCCTCTGAGGAACTGCCTGAGCAAAGGGTGCTAAAAACAGGTGGATCAAAGCTGTATTCTGCTGAAATAGCTGATGCATGTATCTTGATGGAGGAGTAGGACAGGCCTGAATGAAGAAGTTCGCCAGATACTCCAGAATGTTAGGCATATCTATGTTTGACACATCTTTTCCTCTTTCCGTACTCCAAATGACAAACCTTTTCCATTTTCCAGCATAGTTCCTTCTTGTTGAAGGTCTGCGTGCTTCAAGAATAATGTCTTTAACTCTTTGGGAAAGTTCTGGATTAGCTGCTGCTATGTGATGTTCCATGCAGTCAGTTGCAGCGTTTTAGGTTTGGATGTATGATGCTGTAGTTGTTCTGAGTTAACATCAAAGGCATCAGGGTATTGGCCACATATTGTTCGAGACATGCTCTTCAGTAGTGGGTACCAGTGTTGTCTTGGCCAGTTTGGAGCTATCAGGATTATCCTTGGACGTTCTTCCTTGATTTTTAGTAGTACCTTGTGTATCAAAGGAAGAGGTGGGAATGCATATGCTGTTAGGCCTTTCCAGTTGAAGGAGAGTGAGTCCACTTTCCATGCTAGTGGGTGGAATGTCCTTGTGCAGAATTTTTGAGCTGGTGATTGAGAGGTGATGCGAATAGGTCTATCTGTGGCATTCCCCATTTCTTCGAAAAGCTCTTGAAGAAGATCGGGTGCAGCTTCCATTCGTGGGCATCCGTGGTTCTGCTTAATATGTCTGCTAGAGTATTGTCTTTCCCCGGTACAAATATTGCCTGTAACTGAATGTTGTAGCTGAGTGCCAGGGTCCACAGCTCCAAGGTCATTCTGCATAGGGGTATGAATGAGTGCCTCCCTGTTTGTTGATGTACCACATGACTGTGGTGTTGTCTGTCCTTATCATCAACTGGCCCTCTTTGAGAAATGGTTTGAACTTTTGGATTGCCAGTTTTACTGCCAGCATTTCTTTTAGATTGATGTGCAGGTGAAGTTGATCCTGTGTCCACAATCCTTGCACGCATTTGTCCAGCATGTGGGCCCCCCATCCTAGGTCTGAAGCGTCTGTTGTGATGGTCTGGCTTGGCTGACATCTGCGAAAGGGTAGGCCTGGGTTTGACTGGCATGCCTGAGCCCACCATAGGAACTCCTGTTTTAAGCATGGAATTAGTGGGATTTCTGTTTCTAGACTGTGTCTGTGTTGGGACCATAAATTCTTTAGGTACCACTGTAGTTTTCTCATATGTAGTCTGGCAAATGGGACCAAGATTATGCATGATGCCATGAAGCCCAAGGCCTGCAGAACTTTTCTTGCTGTTAACTTGTTCAGTTTTGTTAGTGCCAAGAAGTAAAGAGGAAGTTCTTTTGTTTTCTGTAGTCAGGAATGCCATTTGTTGTACTGTGTCCAATTCAGCAAGAATGTCCTTGTTTGGGATGGTATCAGCCTTGACTTTTGTAAATTGACTGTGTATCCCAGTCCTTGTAGCAAGTAAATGACCCTTTGTAAATCTGTTGTCAGCTTGCTTTTGTTGTCCCCTTGTAGCAGGCAGTCGTCCAGGTATGGGTAAATTTGAATTCCCTGTAGTCTGCAATGGCGATTACTGATGCCAGGCATTTTGTGAATACTCTGGGCACAGTAGATAAGCCAAAGGGCAATGCTGAGAATTGATAGTGCTCTGATCCTGCAAGAAATCTGAGGTATCTTCTGCAGATTGGTCGAATGGGGACGTGCAGGTATGCCTCCTTGAGATCTAGAGTTACCAGCCAAGACTCCTTGCCCAGCATGGGAAGAAGTTGCTGTAGGGTCAGCATTTTGAATTTTGGGACAATGATGTATGTATTTAAGGTGGACAGGTCGAGAATTGGTCTCCAACTGTTTTCCTTTCTTGGAACTAGGAATAGTCTGGAGTAGAACGCCTTTCCTTGTTCTGCTGTTGGCACTCTTTCCACAGCTCTCATGTTTGCTAACTCCATTATCTGGCGTAGAGCCTCTGTTTTTTGATTTGGAGGTAGATTTGGCATTCCTCTTTTGACTGGTAAAGTGTGGAAGTGAAACCGGTAACCTTGATCTATGGTTTGTAAAATCCACTTGTCTTTTGTTATGTAGTGCCAGTTCTTTGAAAATAAGGTTAACTTTCCGCCTAGAGGAGCTGCTATTTGTTCCCTGGTAGGCGGATTTAGGATTAAGTCACTGTGGTTGTGCTGATGTAGTGGCAGTGGCTGTGTCTGTGCCTCTGTTGTTACCTTGCCACTGTCGTCCTCTGTAGGCACCTCCTCTGGATTGGTTTCTGCCTCTGGAACGTCTATTCCTGCCCCTTTGAAATTTTGTGGAGTCAGGAAAGGACCAATTTTTGGCAGGCCAGTTCCTGCTAAACCTTGGGGGCTGAACCTGCAAGAAATCTTTAACAGTCTGAACAGATTTTGCCTTTTCTTCCATTTTCTTCATAACCTGCTGGGCAGGTGTACCAAACAAACTTGTCTTGTCCATAGGAGCATCTAGCAACTTAGCTTTAACATGATCCGGTAAAGCTTGTTCCTTTAGCCATGCATGCCTTCTTATCACTGTGCCTGTCATGGCTGATCTAAATGAAGCCTCCAGTGCATCATAGCCACATTTTAAGGAATGGTTGCTAACCTGTTGTATGTTATTTACCATCTCTAATACATATTTCTTATCAAGAGATTCATCAGTGGTTAGTTTTTAGTTAACTGATCAAGCATAAACTCTTGGTATTGTATCATGTGAAACTGACAGTTTAAAGCTCTAGCTGAGAGAGTAGCTGAAGTGTAGACCTTTTACCCCATCTGTCTAATGACCTTGCTTCCCTTTCAGAAGGAATAGGGTTTTTAGCTGTGGTCGGCTACTGCCTTGGGACCCTGGGATATAGTTTCTGGGTCTGCAAGTGGGGCCTTGTAAAGGTGGTGATGAGTATCTGGCACCCTGTAAAATCTGTCTGGTTTGGCAGGGGCTGGGGTAAAGAATCTGGAGCGAGCAAACATCATTGAAAGCATCATCCACCACAGAGAGAACAGGAGGTATAGCTAAGGGCCTGTGCTGTGGGAGGTGCAGAAAGGTCCTAAGTCTTTTCTGGAGTCTGAAAAATCCTGTTGCTGCCATTGGAACTGTTCTCATGGCATGCAAGGTTTCCCCAAAGGAGAATTCTTCTGGTGGGAAGCAGCTGGAATGGATTCTTCAGCATCAGAATCTTCAAAATTGGAGAAGGAGCCTCAGGCTGGTCAGTTATGTCTGATTCATCAGCAGAATCATCAGAAGACACTGGCTCAGGGGCTCTGCCCTAGGTCTCTTCTCTGGGGCTGAGAGGCCCTGTCTGGGTGAGATTGAGATACTCTAATTAAAGAAATTAAATCTTCTGCCAAAGAAAGCATTTGAGAACTAGAAGAGGGCCTGGATGTGGGGGTTTAACAGGCACTGTTTTAGTAGTCTTGGCTGCTTTAGCCCTGGCGAAGGCCTTAATGGACATGGCAGCTGGAGGCCTAGCAGCACCACGTGCTGGGGTAGAGACATCCAAGGGATGGTGTCTGATAAGTCAACCACCGTAGTGGGTAAAATTTCTGAGGTCGATTCAAGAGTTGTAGCAGGGGCCTCAGTTGTAAGAATAGGTTCAGCTGTACTTTGAGCAGTTTTTTCGGTTTCGGCGAAACCGAGACACTCATGATTTGCTTTACCGTGGTTTCGGCGAAACCGCAGACCGCGAGTGTCGGTCTTTATCTTTGCGTTTTTGGGGTAGTCGGAGGATCCGACGGCATAATGTACGCAAAATCAGAACCGAAAAACTGTTCTGCAAACTCCGACCGACGCCTAAGCGTTGTCGGTTGAAAGAGGCACAGGCGAACAGGCTGCTACGTCGTGGGCTGGGCCTAAACAAGGCAGACAGTAAGAGTGGAAATCTTTATGAGGTATTTGTTTCCCACAGGTTAAACAATTGTTAACTTTTTCTGACATCGGCTGAGGCAAGAAAGAGTCCCCAACGGGGTACTTAGCTTTAGAAGTCTTCGAAGTAGTATTCGGTAGAAGTAATCTCTGGATCCGACCGACCGGCACTTGCGAACAGCTTCTGCTTCGGGCGCCACGCGGCAAGAAAGACTGAGGAAAATGGCGTCGGCTGATGCTTTTATACCCGAAGACCAACAGAGATGGCGTCGGGTGGAGTGCGACATCAGCCGAAGCCGGACCCGGACTTTGGAATCCGGCCGACTGCAGGGCTGCCTGACGACAGGACAACCCACTTGTTATGACTGCAGATGCATCCATGAAGGACATCAGCAACCAACGCCAGACCAAGACTTTGGAACTCGGGCCGACTGCGGGTAGCCTGCCGGCAGATAACCCAAGTGTAATGACTGCAACAGTGAAACACGATGAACATCCTAGGTCAACGTTTGGTTCAATAAACTAATTACCTTTTTGGCAAGCAACTCCAGTTTGTTTTGGCTGCTCTTGTATCTCCTGGCCGTTGGATTATTGGTCAATCAGAAATTACAGTTATCCGGCATCTACCAATCCCCATGGGTGCCAGTTAACAAAGTTTACTGTACACATAAACATATATATATATATATATATATATATATATATATATATATACATATATATATATAATTTTATATATGTATAGTGTGTGGATGTGTGTGTATATAACTTGAATTTGTTAACCAGGGTAGAGCATGGATCCCATTAGTTTCAGCCCACAGGAAAAAAAAAAACGTTATGTACTCATCATAATGACGCATCTGTATTGTCGGTTTTCGTTCTTCCTCACACCACTGGGTTATAGATCCAACCTAAAATCAGACTATGGATCTGTAGTTCAAGCTCCTCCCATTACTCTCCTCCAAACCCCACATTATCTCAGATTCAGTTTGCCTCCTTGATATGAACGTATAGAAAAACAGACCTGTATATACAGTTAGAAAAAACTCTAGAAACATGTAAGCAAAGGTTTTTGGAGCTCAGTTAGGAAAAAAGACCAACCGGGTATACCTCTACCAGGAAATCATAACACTATCTTCTACAAATGGAGGGATGGTAGGCTGAGGAAGGATGAAAAAATACAACAAAAATGCATTGTTATGGTGAGTACATAAATTTTGTATCTGATTTTGCCTTTTTTGACTGTTCCTCAACCACTGGGACACAGTCTACAGCTAGTAAAAAATACAGGGTGGTCTCACGGAAGGATATTCCAGAGTATAGTAGCACCAAACACTGTCCTGCCCCTAGAAAGGATATCCAACTTGTAATGCACTATGAAGATATGAGCACTGGACAAAGTAGCAGCAGCACAAATGCCATCTACAGAAGTTCTGGATAAGAAGATGGAGAAAGTGCAGAAAGACCTTGTGGAATGAGCTTGTGGTGGTCCTGGTAAAATCAAACCTTTTTGTTTACAAATGTGAGAAATACAGTCAGTGAGCCACTGAGCTAAAGTGACCTTAGACAAAGACCGTCACAATTTAGCCTCTGAAAATGAAACAAACAACTGATAAGATTTCCTTAAAGTTTTTGTTATATGGATATAAAACCTCAGTTGACTGTGTACATCCAAGAAACTGATCCTACATTCCCCTTTCTTTTAGAATTTTGGGCAGACGACTGGTAAATTAATGGACTGGCTAAGAGCAAATTCTGATGTTACCTTCAGGAGAAAGGAGGGATTGGTGTGAAAAGAAAAACCTGCCTTCATGAAAAATAAGAATGTGGCTGGCAAGACCATGCCTGGAGTTCAGAAACACACCTAGCAGATGCAATAGTGGCTTGAAAAAGGGTAAGAATTTCAAATCAGCATTTGCCACAGGTTCAAAGGGAAACGGAGTCAAGGCCTGGAGAAGAACTGTCAAATTCCAAAAAGAAGTGGCAACCTCAAACTGGTGATCTGAGCAAGAATGTACCTTTGAGGAAGGCTTTGCACA
Organism: Protopterus annectens; assembly: GCF_019279795.1. Taxonomy (NCBI): domain Eukaryota; kingdom Metazoa; phylum Chordata; order Ceratodontiformes; family Protopteridae; genus Protopterus; species Protopterus annectens. Next base: position 185,791,303 of record NC_056726.1, read on the forward strand.
GCCTAAGAGAGGCCAAAGACAAATGGTCTTTACCTACATGATAACAAGAGATTGCAGCCAAACTGTACCTTGTTTGTGGAGTAACTTGCTCCATTACGGAAAATGGAAACCAGAAAATCTAGTACAGCTGGAATGGGTGCTGATAAAGGATCCAGGTGTCTCTGACTGGCCCAAACAGAATCTTTTCCATTTGATCTTGTATATCTTCCTAGTGGAATCCTTTTGGGAAGATGTATGGATGTGTAAAACCTGGGAAGAAAACCTAGACTGCCCAGGCATCATAGAAAGTGGAGAAACCATTTGGTTAACTTGAGAACTTGTATGTCCTGGTGATGTAGTCTGGATGGGTGAAACAGCACATCTGGACAGGGATCCAGAAAGTACAGTTGTGTACCTACCATAAATGTAGATCTTCAAGTGTATTCACTGTTGCAGTCATTACTCTCGGGTTATCCTGCTGGCAGGCTACCCGCAGTCGGCCAGAATTCCAAAGTCTAGGTCCGGCGTCGGTTGCTGTCACCTCTTCCCTGACGTCAGTGCGCCAGGGGTATAAAAGATGCAGCCGACGCTATTTTCTTCAGTTTTTCTTGCCCCAAATGTCAGGTGCCCCAAATAGGTAGGCTGAAAAATATAGCAATAAGAAATGCATGCACAAAAATAACATTTCCTTCATCTACAAACAAATACACCAAAAAGGTTGTATAGGATAGAGAAGTGCAGATAAGTCCCAGCAAAGAGAAGGGGGATGGTGGGTGGGTAACCTGGACTGCAACAGTGAATACACTCGAACATCTACATTTATGGTAGGTACACAACTGTACTATGTTCATCGTGTTTCACTGTTGCAGTCATTACTCTTGGGTTGAATCCCAAAGCTGAGGATGGGTGGCTGGGCTAAACAGGATTAGGAGAGGCTATGAGGCCCTGCAAAACTGCAGTGGCAAAGCCTGCTCTGGACTTAGAGTGGAGAGGCAAGTGGTAGTGCTTTGTAAAGGTGTGCACTGAACTCCAAGTTGCAGCCTCTAAGATTTCTTTGGTTGGTACTCCTCTGAGGAAGGCTGCTGAAGTGGCTGCTGCTCTGGTGGAATGAGGCCTAATGCCCTTAGGCACTGATTTGCCATGTTGAGAATAGCAGAAACGGATGCAATGGCCTATCTATTTAGAAATGGTCTGTTTTTAGATAGCCTTTCCTTGTGATCCTGCAGCATATGACAGTAAAAGTTGCTCAGTCTTTCTGAAAGCTTTAGTTCTGTCCAAGCAGAAGCATAACAGCCTGTGTATGTCCAAAGAATGCAGAATTTTCTCACCCTTGTTCTGTGGATTTGGGTAAAAGGTAGGCAAGTGAATGGTTTGATTGAGGGCCAAACTGGACACCAACTTAGGCATAAATGTAGGGTTTGTCCTCAGAGAAACCCTGTCTGGATGAAAAATGATGAATGGTTCCACAGCCATGAGTGCTTTGTAACTCAGAGACTCACCTTGCAGAGGTTATGGCTAGGAGCAGAGCTGTTTTCCAGGACAAGAATTTAATATCCGCTGTTGATGCTGGCGCGAAAGGAGGCAGTGTGAGTTTTTCCAAAACATAATTGAGGTCCCAGGCCGGGAGGCCTAATGTTTTTGGCCCCTCTGAGGTACTGCCTTATTAAAGGATGAGAAAAGATAGGTGGTTCCGTATTGTAATGTGCAGAAATGGCAGAGGCATGAATCTTAATTGATGAGAAAGAAAGGCCTTTGTTCAGCATCTCAGTTAGGTACTGTAAAATCTGAGGAATATTTGGTACAGACGTGTCAATGCCTTGTTCCCTGTTCCAAGCACAGAATCTCTTCCATTTTTCTGCATAAGATTTTCTGGTACTGGGCCTCCTGGCCTCCAAGATAACATCCATAACAGCTTTTGAAAGAGGAGTTTTCTGAATGGCTACATTATCCACCATGCTGCCAGATTTAAGGTCCTGATTTGGCTGTGCAGGATTTGATTGTTTTGTTGGGTCAGCAAGTGAGAAGTTTGAGGAAATATCCATGCTGGACCTTGAGACAAGCTCTTTAGGATTGGGTACCAGTGCTGGCGTGGCCAGTCTGGTGCAATCAGAATCATTTTTGGCTTCTCTTGTCTGACCTTTAGGAGTACTCTGGGAAGGAGAGGCAGTGGGGGAAAAGCATATACTGTTAGATTTTTCCAGCTGAATGACAGGGCATCCACTTTCCATGCTTGCTTGTGGTAAATCCTTGTGCAAAATCACTGCAACTGACAGTTGTGAGGGGAGGCAAATACATCTATGTCTGGGCATCACCATTTCCTTATCATCATCCTGAAGACTTGTGGATCCAATTTCCATTTGTGGGGATCCATGAGGTTTCTGCTTAGTTCGTCTGCCAGAGTATTTGTTTTTCCTGGCAGGAATTGTGCTTGCAGGTGAACTTGAAAAGCCAATGCTGTGTCCCATAAGGTCATTGCTTGTCTGCAGAGAGGGTAGGAATGTGTACCTCCCTGCTTGTTTATGTACCATATGACCGTAGTGTTGTCTGTCTTTATCAGTAACTGCCCTGGATGTAGCAGGTCCTTGAAAGCTGTCAGGGCATTTTGAACAGCTGGCATCTCTTTTTGATTGATGTGAAAATGCATCTGGTCTTCAGGCCATATGCCCTGAATACATTTTCCTGCCATATGGGCCCCCCGGCATAATCTGATGCATCCGTTGTCAGTGTCTGTCTGGCTGTGGGTAAACTGAATGGCAGACCCTTGTTGTGGTGACAGGCTTCTGCCCACCATCGAAACTCCTGTTGTAGGCAGGGAATTAGTGCAATTACTGTCTCCAGGCTGTGGCAATGCTGAGTCCAAACACTTTTCAGATACCATTATAGTTTCCTCATATGCAGTCTGGCATATGGAATTAGTAGAATGCAGGATGCCATGAAGCCCAAGGCCTGCAGGATTTTCCTTGCAGATAAGTGGGTCTCTGTTGCCAAATTCTTGGAAGTAAGTAGTCAGTTGTTTTTGCTTGTGTGGCGTGAGATAAGCCATCTGGGCAGTTGTATTTAAGCTTGCACCCAGGAATATTATCTCTTGAGAGGGCACTAGTTTTGATTTCTTTTCGTTTACTTTGTACCCTAGGCCAATTAGTAATCTTTTTACAAACGCCAGATGCTTTAGAAGAGTGTCTTTGTTCTCTGCTTAAATTAGGCAGTCATCCAAGTAGGGATATATTTGAATTCCTTTTTGTCTGGAAAACGCAATTACTAGTGCCAGGCATTTTGTAAAGACCCTGGGCGCAGTAGATAAGCCAAAGGCCAGTGCAGAGAATTGGTAATGCATTGAGCCAGCTATGAATCTGAGGTATCTTCTGCAAGATTGTCTGATTGGGACATACATACATTTATTTATTTATTTATTTATTTATTTATTTAATTTATTTATTTATTTACATTTGTTGACCGGGCTAGTCTAACTGGATACATGTCCATTTTCAGTAGAGGCCCGGGGAGAAAAGCTCCAAGCATAGACAGAAAAACATTATTATACAATATTAATATAAAAAAGCTATGATCAAGTACAGACAATAACAGTATTGGAATATTTGTGAAAGAAAAAAAGAAAAACAAAAATAATGTGTTCTGAGGTCTTTAGAAGGGAATGAACTAAGAACAAATACAGAAGAATAAACAATATTTGACAGAGAAAAAACACACAGTAATACATTTTTAAAAAAGTTATAACAAGTTTTTTTTTTTTTTTTTTTTTTGTTAGTACAAGTAGGAAACATAGCACAGCAAATAGGACATTGAAAAATTTGAGCAATATAGTACACTGGAGAAGTGAAGTAAAAGGGAGATCAGGAATGAGTTAAGTGGAAAATCAGTCAGGGTCCGTGCAAGGGCAAAGCCAGTGAGTTTTAAAATGTTCTTTGAGATGTTTTTTAAAAAGATGTGTGGAAGAGACAATAGAAAGTTCACTTCGAAGCTGGTTCCAAGCTTTACCCACTGTGTTAGTGAAAAGTGAGTCTCCAGCTTTGTTATGCAGGTATGCCTCTTTAAGATCCAAAGTTACGAGCCAAGCCCTCTTGCCCAGCATGGGCAGTAGCTGCTGAAGAGTCAACATATTGAATTTTGGAACTTCCAGAAACGTATTTAGTATAGACAGGTCCAGAATTGATCTCCACGTTTTGTCCTTCCTGGGTACTAGGAAAAGTCTGGAGTAAAATCCTTGTTCCTGCTCTTGTTGTGGTACTTGCTGAATGGCCCTCATGTCCATGAGGGCTGTAATTTGTTTTTGTGCCTCTGCTTATTGATTGTGTGGCAGGTCTGGCATGCCCTTTGACCTTGGTAGAGTGTGAAAATGGAACCTGTAGCCTTGGGACACTACGTTCAGAACCCATTTGTCTTGGGTAACCATTTTCCAATTTGATGAAAAAAGTGCTAGTTTTCCCCCTAAGAGGGCTGCCAAAAGAAAACTGCTTGGAACTTGTAGAAGAAAGTCATTGGAACTGTTTCCTGTAAGGCTGTGATTTGTCTTCTCCGCTTTTGGAGGTAGGAGCACCCCATTGTTTAGGCCTGTATTAGCCTTGGGGCTGAGATCTGCCTCTGGGACGCCTGTATCTGCCTCTTTGTGGTCTGTCGGAGACTGGAAAGGACCAATTTTTAGAAGGCCAGTTCCTGCTAAACCTGGGTGACTGTACCTGTAAGAAATCCTTGACTGTCTGCATGGATTTTGCTTTATCCTCCATTTTTTTCAACACCTCTTCCGCTTTAGTATCAAACAAAGTATCATGCTGTAATGGTGCATCTAATAATTTTGCTTTAACTTGATCAGGCAGATTTTGTTCTTTTAACCAAACATGCCTTCTAATAAGAGAACCTGTAACAGCAGCCTTCAAGAGGCCTCCAGTGAATCATAACCACATTGCAAAGTATGCTTTCCCACTTGTTCAGTTGCATGCACTAAATCCTGCAATTCCTTGTTCTCTGAACATTCAGAATTTGTCATCATTTTCTGTTTAAGTAGTGACATTAAATATTGCTGATATTTAAGCATATGAAATTGACAATTTAAAGCCCTTACAGCCAGGGTGGCAGAAGTGTAAACTTTTTTCCTCCATCTGTCTAGAGCCCTAGAATCCCTATCAGAGGGGACAGGGTTTTTTGCAGTGGAAGCTTGGGACCCTGAGATATAGTTTCTGGGTCAGCAGCGGGGTTTTTATATAAGAATTTATGAGAATCCGGGACCCTGTAGTATCCGTCTGGCTTAGCAGGTGCAGGGGTTAAAGAGTCAGGGGACAGGCCGGACTCTGAAAAGACATCATCTACAATGTCTAGAACGGGTGGAATAGCAAGGGGTCTGTGCTGAGGAAGTAGCAGAAAGTCTCTGAGCCTTTTCTTAGATTCAGAATAATCTTGGCTCTCCCAATTGAAATGCTCCCTCATGGTAAGCACAGTTTCCCCAAAAGAATAATCCTCAGGATGAGAGGCTGAAGGAATGGATTCTTCAGCATCAGAATCCTCATAGGGAAGCATGGAGTAATCCTGTTCTGAAGAGGAATCAGAGGAAATAGAAACCTGATCAGAAGAATCATACTCTGTCTCTTGCCTAGGCCTCTTATCAGGAGGGGTATGGGAGCCCCTGATCAAAGTAATTAGGTCTTTGGACATTTTGAGCATCTGTTTTTTAGGCATGGAAGTCTGAGCAGGAGAATGCCGTACTTGTTTCTTTGACTTTAGAGCTGCTTTAGTCTTTGTCTTTGAAGCTGAAGATGGCTTAATATATAGTTGTGTAGGTCTGAAGACACCCTCAGAAGCAGATGCCTGCTCAGCGGCTCCCGACCCATCTGAGGGAATGATTTCCGAGTGTCCAGTACCTTGAGTATCCAGAGGCCCAGTCGGTTCCACGTGGGAGTCGGAAGCGGCCTGTGGCTCTGAGGTAGCGGGCGCCAGGGGCTGCGAAAGCGCCTCACTGAGAACCGGCGACTGGCCTAGCAGAGGCCTCGTCGTCGGTTTTGGACCTCGGATGCTTATCCTTTTCCTTGTCCTTGCGTTTTTTGTAAACTCCTGTTGTCGACTAGTCCGACGGCATTATATAATTAAATCTTCGGCCAAAGTAATGAAATGCAAAATCAAACCGATGCTTAATAGTGCGTTGGTTAAATCTAGCACAAAACCGACAACTAGCAACATTGTGATCAGGGCCTAGGCAAGGAATACAGTAAGAGTGAAAATCCTTATGAGGTATTTGCTTCCCACAAGAAATACAATTGTTAACTTTTTCTGACATCGGTCTGGAGCAAGAAAAAAGTTTCCCCAATGGGGTACTTAACTTTAATGAAGCCTTCGGTTCTGAAATTCAGATTTGAATATCTCAGTAGTCGGCCGACCGGCACTTGCGAACTGCTTTTGCTTCAGGCACCGCGCGGCAAGAAAGACTGAAGAAAATGGCATCAGCTGCATCTTTTATACCCCTGGCGCACTGACGTCAGGGAAGAGGCGACAGCAACCGACGCCGGACCTAGACTTTGGAATTCTGGCCGACTGCGGGTAGCCTGCCAGCAGGATAACCCAAGAGTAAAGACTGCAACAGTGAAACACGATGAACATCCTGCCAGCAGATTACCCAAATGTAATGACTGCAACAGTGAAACACGAAGAACATCTGATTTTGGGCCTCTGCCCACTGATTTGGGGGTAGATCTGGCCACCCGCTTGGTGTTGGTAATGTGTGGAAATTAAATCTGTATCCTTGGGACACTATATTTAAAACCCATTTGTCCTGGGTAATGAGTTTCCAGTTTTTGGCCTGCAGACCAAGCTTTCCGCCTAAAGGAGCATTCAGTTGGGAAGTGCTTGGAAGTTTTAAAAGCAAGTCATTGAGACGGTTTTCCATAGGGGGAGTCTTACTGCTCCCATGTTTGGGTGCGGAAACCCCCTACTGCCTAGTCTTGTGTGTCCCTTGTGACTGAAACCTGGGGTTTCTGCAATGTCTGGGTTTCGCCTGAGAAGACCTGGAGGGGGCTGGAAAGGACCAATTTTTAGAGGGCCAGTGCCTTCCAAATTCTTGGAGGCTGAACTTGTAAGAAATCTTTAACAGTCTGCATAGATTTAGCTTTATCTTCCATCTTTTTAACAACTTCCTCAGCCTTGTTGCCAAACAGGCGGTCCTGATTTAAGGGAGCATCCTACAATTTAGCTTTAACACGATCAGGCAAAGATTGCTCCTTAAGCCAAGCATGCTTTCTGAGCACAGACCCAGTAACAGCAGCCCTACAAGAGGCCTCTAATGAATCAAATCCACATTGCAAGGTATGTTTTCCAACCTGTTCAGCAGAATGCATTAAATCATGTAATTCCTTATTTTCAGCGCAGTCAGGAATTAACATCATTTTCAGTTTAAGCAATCCAATAACATGTTGTTGATACTTTAACATATGAAACTGGCAGTTTAAAGCCCTAATGGCCAAAGTTACAGAATTGTAAACTTTCTTACCCCATCTATCCAGCGCCCTGGAGTCTCTATCTCAGGGGGTAGGATTTTTAGCAGTAGAAACCTTAATGCCTTTGGGCCCCTGTGAAATAGTCTCTGGATCCGCAACAGGATTATTAAAAAGGAACTTGTGAGAATCAGGAACCCTGTAATATCTGTCAGGTTTTCTGGGAGCAGGAGGCAAAGAATCAGGGGCCAAACTACATTCTGAGGAAAGCATCATCAACAAAGTCTAGTACAGGAGGTATAGCTAAAGGCCTATGCTGAGGCAGGAGTAAGAAATCCCTAAGCTTCTTTTTTGAATCAGAAAAATCCTGGCTTTCCCAGTGGAATGCTCCCTTAGAGTATGTAAGGTTTCTCCAAAAGAAAAATCCTCTGGAGGGGAAGCCGAGGGAATAGAGTCCTCTGCATCAGAATCCTCATAAGTAGATAAGGGAAAATCCAGATCATCAGAAGAATCAGAAAAATCAGAATCCTGTTAAGAAGATTTATAAACAACTTCAGTCCTAGGTCTCTTAGATGGGGGAAGTTGGCTTCCCCTGATTAGAGTTATAAGACCTTCAGCCATTCTTATCATTTGTTTTTTAGGCATAGAGGCCTGAGCATGTGGCCTGGACGTCTGTTTCTTAGGTATGGTTCGAGATTTTGGTCTAAATGAAGAAGAAGGCGTTGGTTTGATATGCAAGTCCGTAGGCCTGAACACACCCTCAGAACCCGGTGCCTGCACAGTGGCTCCGGACGCATCCAATCAAGAGACATCCGCAAATTCCACGGCTGAAGCATATCGTGGCATACTGGACTCCAAATGGGTCTCAGTAGAGGCCTGTGAGTCAAACGTAGCAGGTATCAGGGGCTGCGAAAGTGCCTCAGAGTACCGGGCAAACTGGCTTAGGAGAAGCATTGTCGGCAGCTTTGGACCTCGGCAGCCTGTCTCTGCCTTTAACTTTACGTTTTTTCGGAATCCCGGTAGTTGGAAGGCTAACCAACGGCATTTCTGGATAATTAAACAGAGAACCAAAATATTTAGAAGTGAAAATATACCAACGACGGACAGTGCGCTGTTTAAATAAAGCACAAAACTGACAGCAAGGCATGTTGTGGTCAGGGCCTAGGCAAGGAATACAGTACAAATGAAAATCTTTGTGAGGTATTTGCTTTCCACAAGTAATGCAATTATTAACTTTTACTGACATCGGTAAGGAGCAAGAAAAAGTTTCCCCAATGGGGTACTTCGATTTAGTTGAAGACTTCGGTTCTAAAACTCAAAAATGAAAATTTCAGGAGTCAGCCGACCGGCACTTGCGAACTGCTTCTGCTTCGGGCACCGCACGGCAAGAAAGACTGATGTAATGGCGTCGGCTGCATGTTTTATACCCCTGAAGACCTGACATCATGGAAGAAGGGACAGCAACTGACGCAGGACCCAAGACTTTGTTAATCAGGCCGACTGAGGTCTACTGCAAGCAGATAACCCAAATTTAATGACAGCAAAAGTGAAACACGAAGAGTATCTAACACATCACTTGTGAGGCAGTGAATAGATCTCCTGAGTCTGTCCAGTAAAACAATGGACTTCCCCAGAATGTGCATTGCCAAAAAGAAAGCGGTTCAAAGCCATCACCCACTGCCACACCCTCAATGCCTCTTGACACAAGAGGTAAGAGCAGCTTTACCACTGATTGCTGATGTACCAGACCACTAACATGTCTGTCTAAATGGCAAATGTCCCTAGATGAAGAAAGTACAGTTTTGTACCTACCATAAATGTAGATGTTAGAGTGTCTTCACTGCTGCAGTCATTGCACTTGGGTTATCCTGCCGTCAGGCGGTCCCGCAGTCGGCCAGAGTTCCAAAGTCTTGGTCCGGCGTCTGTTGCTGTCGCTTCCTCCCTGACGTCAGTGCGCCAGGGGTATATAAGATGCAGCCGATGCCATTTTATTCAGTTTTTCTTGTCCCAGATTTCAGATGCCCCCAAAAAGGTAGGCAATACATATTGCTAATAAAACATACAATAAGGTAAAAACAAAACCTTCAGTAACCAGCAAATACACCAAATAGGTAGTATAGTGTAGAAAAGTATAGATAAGTCCCAGCTAAGAAAGAGGGGATGGCGGGTGGGTAACCAGGCTGAAGCAGTGAAGACACATTTATGGTAGGTACAAAACTGTACTATGTTCATCGTGTTTCACTGCTGCAGTCATTACACTTGGGTTGAATCCCAAAGCTAAGCCAGGGTGGCTGGTTCTAGAGAGGATTTGATGTGGCTATGAGGCCCTCCAGCACTTCAGTGGCAAAGCCAGCTCTGGATCTAGAATAAAGAGGCAAGTGGTAATGCTTGGTAAAGGTGTGCACTGAACTCCAAGTTGCAGCTTCCAAAATGTCTTTAGTAGGTACTCCTCTAAGGTAGGCAGCAGAAGTGGCAGTTGCCCTGGTGGAATGTGGTCTAATGTTACTAGGTACAGGTTTCCCATGCTGTGTGTAGCAGAACCGGATACAGTGTCCTATCCACTTTGAAGTGGTCTGCTTTGAAATAGCCTTTCCCTGTGATCCTGCAGCAAATGATACAAACAATTGTTCAGTTTTTCTGAAAGCTTTTGTTTTGTCCAAGTAGAAATGTAATTGTCTGTGTATGTCCAAGGATTGTAGAAGTCTCTCCCCTTTATTCTGGGGATTTGGATAAAAAGTTGGCAAGTGAATAGTTTGGTTAAGAGCCACACTGGATACCACCTTAGGCATAAAAATAGAAGTTATGTCTTACCATAACGTTCCATGTTAGTTGTCTTCTTCTCGCCTTCTTCTTGCTGGATGGGTTCGGAGCCGACCTCGGCTCCGACTCGGCCACTCTAAAAGCTCGAGAGTTGGTTCCACCGGCTCGAGGCTCCCCTTATATCCCACAATGCTAGGCGAGAGTTACCTCAGATCTCGTTTGTAAGCTAACCCCAGCTTATAATAGTAACAGAATAACTCTAAAACAGAGTCCACCTCTAACAACAGGAAGAAAGAAGGGTGACCTATATCCTGATCCAGGAAATATGCACAACAGCATATGCCTAAGAAAGAGGTGGTAGAAAGAGAGGTCACGATCACAACTCCTCTAGGTCTGTCCAGGCCAGGGGGAAGGAGGGTGGGACGCAAGAAGAAGGCGAGAAGAAGACAACTAACATGGAACGTTATGGTAAGACATAACTTCTATATGTTAAGTTGTCTATCTCGCCTTCATTCTTGCTGGATGGGACCGCGTCCCTAGCACCTTGTCCCAGGTGGCCTAACGGAACAGACTCCTGAGAACAGTGGAACCAAAATTAGCTCTATGCCTAGAAGCTAAATCCAACTTATAATGAGAAATAAAAGTGTGAGGAGTAGCCCAAGTAGCCGCTGCACAAATGGTATCAATAGGCAGTCTGTCTTGGAAGGCTAAAGAAGTAGCCAAAGCTCTGGTGGAATGGGCTTTAGGTTTATTAGGCAATTTTGTTGTCTAATTTCATATACCAGGAAATCAAAGATGTTAGCCATCTGGATAATGATACCTTTGAAACTGAAAGTCCCTTTCTGCTTTCCGTGATAGGAGACAAACAGCTGATCAGCTTTTCTGAATTCTTTTGTTCTATCCAAGTAGTACCTCAATTGACGATGCACATCCAGGCAGCGTAATTCTTCTTCAGACCTATTGGAATACTCTGGAAAAAGACAGGAGGTCAATGCTTTGGTTTAGATTTGATGTCGAGACCACCTTAGGCAAAAAGGACGGGTTAGTTCGTAAGGATACTCTGTCCTTATGAAACAACAGATACGGAGGGCGACAACTGAGTGCTTGAAGCTCTGAAACTCTTCTAGCTGATGTAATAGCTACCAGAAAAGAGTTTTCCATGATAACAATTTTAAGGAACAGGAAGCTGCAGGTTGAAGGAGAAGAATCAAAGAAGCAAGAACTAAATTTAGGTCCCAAGGAGAAGGAGGATTTCTTATAGGAGGTCTGAGAAGAAAAACTCCTTTCAAAAAGGCTTTGCAGAGTTTGTGGGACATTAGGGCAGATTCAGAAATACCCACATGAAAATTAGAAATAGCTGCCAATTGAACTTTAAGTGTAGAGGAGATGAACCTGCATGGAAGAGTTCAGCTAGAAAATCAAGGACTAGTTGGATGGAAGCGGTGAAAGGATCTATGTCCTTTCCTTGAGCCCAATATGAAAAGCGTTTCCACTTACTCAAATAAATCTTCGAGTGGAAGATTTATGGGAAGCTATCAATATATCTCTAACAGAGTGAGACAATTGAGGAAGCCTGGCTAAGGTTGGAACTGGAGGAACCAAGCAGTGAGGTTGAGAGAGGGAGGAGCGATGAAACTGACCCGACTGATGGATCAAAAGATCTGGAACTAGGTCCAGATTCCATGGTCGCTCAAGAGAAAGCGATGTAGAAAGGGAACCACACTTGTCGAGGCCAGTAAGGAGCAATGAGGATCAATGAGGCCTTCTGAGCGATAGCTTTCTGTATTACTTGAGAGATTAGTGGGAAAGGAGGAAATGCATACAGAAGTCCCGGGCCAAACTTGGACTAGCGTCTCTGCTGGGTTGGGCTGGTAAAGGGAATAGAGTGAAATATTCTCTGCACTTGCTGTTTTGGGGAGTAGCAAAAAGATTGCAGCAAGGCTGACCCCACTTGAGAAAAATTTCTCTCACTACAGAGTCTTTCAGAGACCACTCGTGAGGCATGAGTATAGCTCTGCTCAACTTGTCCAATATGATTGGACTTCCGGGATGTGCGTTGCTATCAGAAACCGCTGAGAAGAAATTGCCCATTGCCACAGTCTGAGTGCTTCTACACAGGGGTATGATCTGGTTCCGCCTTGTTTGTTGATGTACCACACTACAGACATATTGTCTGTCTGGATTGCAATTGTTCCCAAGGGAAGAGAGTCTTGAAGGGCTTGCAATGCTAAAAGCACTGCTCTCATCTCCAGAACATTTATGTGCAAGTGGCATTCGCTTGGTTGCCATGTGCCCTGGACTGTCCTGCCCTGTTAATGCCCCCACCCGATCAGGGAGGCATCCGTTGTCAGAGTAGCAACCGGAGGAGGTGGAACAAAGGGTCTTCCGACAGGAGCTGGGGAAGACATCCACCACATGAGATGCTTTTGCACGCTGCGTGATCACAATGGTGTGAGACATTGGAAGTTCCTGGTATGACCATTGAGTAAAAAGCATCCACTGAAGGATCCGCATGTGGTATCTGGCTAATGGAAGCAGAGGTATGGCGCTGCCATAATTCCCAACACCTTTAGAACTAACCTGGCTTTGATTCTGTTGTTGTTGAGAAGGAGTGATACCAATTTGTGAATGTCTGATATTCTCTGATGTGTTAGCCTTGCAGACATGTTTATTGCATCTAGATTTGTGCCTATGTAGGTAATAGTACAAAGGCGACAAAACAGACTTTTCGCAATTTATTGAAATACCCAGCTTTTGACAAACGCGAAAAGTGTAATCTCTGGCCATCAGAAGGAGATGCTTGGTGGGAGCTGTGAGGAGCCAGTCGTCCAAATATGGAAACACCTGGAATCCTTGTCGTCTCAGGTGAGAAGCTACCACTGCCATGCATTTGGTAAACACCCGGGGGGCAGTGGTGAGACCAAAGGGCAGGGCCCTGAACTGAAAATGACTGGTTCCCAGCCTGAAGCGGAGGAATCTTCTGGAGCGTCTGTTCATTTTATGTGGTAGTACGCATCCCGAAGGTCTATAGAGCACATCCAGTTTCCTTTGCCCAAAGGGAAGGATGGATTGCAGCGTGACCATCCAAAATCTTGTTTTCTTGACTGATTTGTTCAAGACACTGAGATCCAAAATTGGTCTCCAGTCCCCTGTTTTCTTTGGAACTAAAAAGAACCTTGAGTAGATTCCGGATCCTTGTTGGTCTGCTGGCACTGGCTGAATTGCTCTTTTGCAAGCAGTTTTGAAATTTCCAAAGCTGCTAGATCCCTTTGAGCGGTGGAACATCTGGAAGGGATTTTTGACTGATTTGGAAAGCGAAGAAAGGGGATAGAATAGCCTTCGGAAATGATGGACTGTACCCATTTGTCTTGAGTCAGGGATAGCCAGGCTTCTGGGTACAGTGACAATCTTCCCCGACTGCCTCGAAGATGGGCAGTCGGGCAACACCTCAGGGATGCTGAAAGGGCTTGTCAGGGAAGGCTTCGATTGCCCTGGTTCTGCGGACCCCCTGCCCCTAGGGCGACGTCTACCATTGTTATTCCCACCTCTGCCTCTGGTAGGAAAACGACTCTGTGCGTCAGGCGAAGTCCCTTGAGATTGTTTATGGAACCGCATCTTTCCACCCTTCTGGCCTTTGGGGTAAGGCCTGGAAGGAGTTGAAAAACGGACTCCGACGGCAGAAAGGGTCTTGCCATCAGCCTCGCACCTAGTCAGGGTTTCTTTCACTTGAGGACCAAAGAGAGATGATCCATCAAAAGGGGAGTTCGTGAAAGACGTCTTGAAAGGGTCCGCAAAATTGCATAGCCGCATCCAGGCATGCCTACGTAAGGCCACACCTGTCCCTGCGGATCTGCTCGCTCCATCAGCCGCGTAAGAAAGGAGGCGCATGGAGGAGTTGGACATGGAATTAAGGGTAGCCAGCTGCGTTCATCTTGTCTTGGAAACCGCAGCTGTAGGATCCTTTAACATTTCACTCGCTTCTTGATCAAGTCCCTTTGAAGCCGAGTAAAATGGCACAGGTAGTTCAGACGCATGGTAAATGTCGCTGAGGAGAACATCCGCTTCCACCTATCCATGGACCTAGATTCCTTGTTAGGTGGATGGACAGGTACTGAAGGATCAGCTAGTTCCTTCTTTGTGGCAGCAGCTACCACCATAGCATCCACAGAAACTCCTTTTGTTAAAAATTGTTTGTCTGCTGGAGCTGTTATGAACTTAGAGGGTCTCCTGGGAGTGGGGTCCACTGAATCAGGAGCCGCCCATGCCTTCTTAGCAACCACCTGCATGAGGGGGTCAAGGGGGACACCCAGGAGGTGGAAGGCGAGAGCCAACGCCTCAAGATACACAGATTAGATCCTCCGAAGGGTTGAGGGCTGGCCAATTTCCCCTCTGTTTCAGGATCTCCAGAATGTCTGCAAATGAGACATCTTCAGAAGGGGAATGGGGGGAACCCTCAGAATCATCCAAATCTGTGTCTGGCGAGATGGACTCAGGTGGGTCAATGTGTTTCCTCTTACACTTCCTCTTCCGAGGGGCTCTTCTGCCAAATCAGGAGAGGCCTCGGAAGAGGATGAAATCCCACAGGGGCTCCTGAGGAGCTGGCTCTCTGCGGTCCGGGATGAGGGAGTGAGTCGACTTACCCTGAGGCACCATAGAGGGAGGGGCGGGAGCCGACTGTGGAGTAGAGCCAGGCTCTAACACACTCCGCATGACCTCGAATGCACCCTGTCAGGCAGAGCCAGAGGTCCCGCTCCGAGCTAAGAACCCCTCGGCACCGACAGTGATGGCTCGAGGCGATGTCGGAGCCGAACTCACCAGCGCCGAAGCCCGAGAGGAGAGGGTCGGACAAGGTCCGATGCCACTCACCCTCTGAGCCGACGAGGGAAGTCCGCGCCGAGATTCTTCAAAGAAAAGCGGGCGATGGCGGAGCGAAGACAATTGTATCGGCTCCGGCGTAATCACAGTCTCGGTTCCGACACGACCCGGCTCGAACTCAAGAGAGTCGAAGGAGGAATAAGTTGATGGACGGGGCAGGCATCGACTGATGAGTCGGGCTCTGAAGCATCTGGGCCAGTGCCTCGGACTTAAGTAGTCGACTCACTACCCTCTGAAGGTCATGATCCGACAGCCTCGATGACCTAGAGGAGTGAGACCTTTGGCTCCGTTCAGACAGCAGGGGAGATCCTGGAGCCGAATGAACGGAGCCAAGAGATGGTGACCTGGACCTCTTCCTAGTTGTCGGTTCCGAAGGTCTGGTCGGAGCCGACACGGATTATAACCTCGGCTCCGGCGAGCGAGAGCACAGAAACTGTGGACTGAGACTTATCGGCTCCAGCGAGCGATGAAGGCAAGGTTGAGAAACCTTAGGTCTCGGCTCAGATGCGGGCCGACCTAGATGCCTTAGAGGGCTTCCCTGTAGAAACAGACAGGGAATCCTCTGGCTTGAGTAAGCCTCTAAGAATTAATTTATTCTTTCTTTCCTGCAGGACCCTGGGGCTGAAGCCATGGCACACAGCACAGGAGTCCTGCAGGTGCAAAGGCCCCAGACAATAGACACAAGAAGTGTGAGCGTCTGTCAGAGACATTTTCTGACAGCACGCATCACACTTCTTGAATCCGGAGACCTTTGCTTCTTTTGACATTTTGACTGAACAGGTGTACACAAAACACGCACACAAACACACTAGTTATACCCTGTCAGTTAAATACCACAAAAAATATAGTAATACTAGTAATTTAAACTACAATAAACACACACACTCCACTAGGGAAGGAAAGGCCTATAGGCCCAAGGGAAGAACCAAAGGTTCTTGAGGAAAAGAACGGAATTTTTTTTGGGTAGGGAATAAAAGTTTTCTAGCCTACACTAACTAAGAAAAAGTATTAAATTAAAGGGGTTTTTAAAGTCTAATTTTCACAAGAAAATAGTACTCACCAGGAACCGGTAGAAACAACCAACCTCGAAGCTGTAGCGGCAAACGAGATCTGAGGTAACTCTCGCCTAGCATTGTGGGATATAAGGGGAGCCTCGAGCCGGTGGAACCAACTCTCGAGCTTTTAGAGTGGCCGAGTCGGAGCCGAGGTCGGCTCCGAACCCATCCAGCAAGAATGAAGGTGAGATAGACAACTTAACATGAATGGTTTGTTCTTAAAGAAACCCTGTCTTGGTGAAAAATGATGAAAGGCTCCACTGCCATTAGTGCCTGCAGTTCTGAGACTCTTCGTGCTGAGGTTATTGCCAGAAGCAGAGCAGTTTTCCATCATACAGATTTTAATTCTGCTGAATTGGCTGGCTCAAAAGGAGGTAAAGTGAGTTTTTCCAAGACAAAATTGAGGTCCCAAGTAGGTGTTGGTGCTCTCCGGGGCAGTCTTATGTTGTAGCCCCTCTGAGGTACTGCTTTAGCAATGGATGAGAGAAAATAGGAGGATCTGTGTTGTAATGAGCCGAGATGGCAGAGGCATGGATCTTAATGGATGAGAAGGATAGTCCTTTGTCCAGCATCTCAGTTAAGTATTGTAGTATCTGAGGAATGTTTGGGACAAGAGGGTCAAGGCTTTGAGCGTGGTTCCAGGCACAGAATCTCTTCCACTTTTCTGAATAAGATTTCCTGGTGCTAGGCCTCCTGGCCTCCAAAATGACATCCATAACAGCTTTAGAGAGAGATGTCTGTTTGGCTAATGAATCTGCCATGCAGCCAGGTTTAAGGTTTTGAGCTGACTGTGCAGGATCTGATTGTTTTGTTGAGTCAGAAGGTGTGGAATTTGAGGCAAAATCCATGGTGGGCCTTGAGCTAAGTTCTTTAAGATTGGGTACCAGTGCTGGCGTGGCCAGTCTGGAGCAATCAGAATCATCTGTGGTTTTTCTTGTCTGGCTTTTAGGAGTACCTTTGAAAGGAGAGGCAGTGGTGGGAAGGCATAAACTTTTAGGCTTTTCCAGCTGAACAAAAGAGCATCCACTTTCCATGCTTGTGTGTGATAAGTCCTTGTGCAGAATTTTTGTAGTTGGCAATTCAGTGGGGAGGCAAAAAGATCTATGTCCGGGCACCCCCATTTTTGTGTTATCATGCTGAAGACTTGTGGATTTAATTTCCACTCGCGAGGATCCATGATGTTTCTGCTTAAGTCATCTGCCAGAGTATTTTTCTTTCCTGGCAGGAATTGTGCTTGCAGATGAACTTGATAAGTTAGAGCTGTGTTCCACAAGGTCATGGCTTGTCTGCATACGGGGTAAGAATGAGTGCCCCCTTGCTTATGTACCAAATTACAGTGGTGTTGTCTGTCTTTAATAATAATTGTCCTGGATGCAGAAGGTCCTTGAAAGCTGTTAGGGCATTTTGTACAGCCAACATCTCTTTTTGATTGATGTGAAGATGCATTTGGTCTGTGGTCCACTTGCCCTGAATACATTTTCCTGCCATGTGTGCTCCCCAGGCGTAATCGGAAGCATCTGTTGTTAAAGTCTGCCTGGCTGTGGGTAGAGTGAAAGGCTGACCCTTGCTTGAGGTGACATGCCTGTGCCCACCATCGAAACTCCTGTTGTAGGCAGGGAATTAGTGGTATTACTGTTTCCAAACTGTGAGAGTGTTGAGTCCAAACACTTTTTAGGTACCATTGTAATTTCCTCATATACAGTCTGGCATATGGAATTAGTATGCAGGATGCCATGAATCCCAAGGCCTGCAGAATTTTTCTTGCAGGGAGTTGGGACTTTGTTACCATCAATTGAAAATACTGAGTCAGTTGTCCTTGTTTGTCTGGCGTGAGATAAGCCATCTGGGCCGTTGTATTTAAGCTGGCACCCAGGAATATTATCTCTTGTGAGGGCACTAGTTTTGACTTCTTTTCGTTTACTGTGTACCCTAGGCAAATTAGCAACCTTTTTACAAATGCCAGATGCTTTAGAAGAATGTCCTTGCTCTCTGCTTGAATAAGGCAGTCGTCCAGGTATGGATATATTTGAATTCCTTTTTGTCTGCAAAATGCAATTACTGGTGCCAGGCACTTTGTGAAGACCCTGGGCGCAGTAGATAAGCCAAAGGGCAGTGCAAAGAATTGGTAGTGCATTGAACCAGCTATGAATCTGAGGTATCTTCTGCAATTTTGTCTGAAAGGGACATGCAGGTATGCCTCTTTGAGGTCCAATGTAACAAGCCAAGCCTTCTTGCCCAACATGGGAAGGAGCTGCTGTAGTGTCAACATTTTGAATTTCGGAACATCCAAGTATGTATTTAGAGTAGAAAGGTCTAGTATGGGTCTCCAGGCTTTGTCCTTTCTGGGGACCAGGAGAAGTCTTGAGTAAAATCCTTGTCCTTGTTCCTGTTGTGGCACTTTTTGAATAGCTCTCACGTCCATGAGGGCTGTAATTTGCTTTTGTGCCTCTGCCCATTGATTTTGTGGCAGGTCTGGCATTCCTTTTAGCCTTGGTAAAGTGTGAAAGTGGAACCTGTAACCTTGAGACACAATATTCAGAACCCATTTGTCTTGGGTGATTGCCAATTTTGAGAAAAAAGTGCTAGTTTCCTCCCTAAGGGAGCTGCCAAAAGGGAAGTGCTTGGCACTGGAAGGGGGAAGTCATTGGGACTGTTTCCTGTAAGGTTGTGACTTGTCTTCACCTCCTTTTGGGGTTGAAGCACCCCACTGCCATGGTCTGTAAGAGCCTTGGGGCTAAGATCTGCCTCTTGGGCGTCTGTATCTGCCTCTTTGTGGCCTGTCTGACACTGGAAAGGACCAATTCTTTGTAGGCCAATTTCTACTAAATCGAGGTGGCTGTACCTGTAAGAAATCCTTAACTGTTTGCATAGATTTTGCCTTATCCTCCATTTTCTTTAACACCTCTTCTGCCTTAACACCAAATAAAATATCTTGCTGTAAAGGAGCATCCAATAATTTTGTCTTAACATGATCTGGTAAACTTTGTTCTTTTAACCAAGTATGCCTTCGAATCACAGATCCTGTAACTGCTGCTCTACAAGAAGCCTCTAATGAATCACAACCACATTGCAGAGTATGTTTT
The DNA here is from genome assembly GCF_019279795.1 of Protopterus annectens. NCBI lineage: Eukaryota > Metazoa > Chordata > Ceratodontiformes > Protopteridae > Protopterus > Protopterus annectens. The sequence goes on from NC_056726.1 coordinate 185,810,488, forward strand.
CCCACTTGTTCAGCTGCATGCAATAAATCCTGCATTTCCTTATAGTCAGGATGTTCTGCACTTGTAATAATTTTCTGTTTTAACTGAGACATTAAATATTGTTGGTATTTAAGCATGTGAAACTGGCAATTTAAAGCCCTCACTGCTAAAGCTGCAGAAGTGTAAACTTTCTTCCCCCATCTGTCTAATGCTCTAGAATCCCTGTCAGAGGGAACTGGATTTTTAGCTGTGGAAGCCTTTACCCCTTTGGGACCGTGGGAAATAGTTTCTGGGTCAGCAACAGGGTTTTTATAAAGAAATTTGTGAGAGTCAGGGACTCTGTAGTACCTGTCTGGCTTGACTGGAGCAGGGGGTAGAGAATCAGGATTTAAACTGGATTCAGAGAACACATCATCCACAATATCCAACACTGGCGGAACAGCAAGGGGCCTGTGCTGAGGCAATAAGAGAAAGTCTCTGAGCCTTTTCGTGGATTCTGAGTAATCCTGGCCCTCCCAATGGAAATGCTCCCTCATGGTATGTAAAGTTTCCCCAAAAGAATAATCCTCAGGAAGAGAGGCTGAAGAAATTCATTCTTCAGCATCAGAGTCCTCATAGGGGGGTAAAGAGTATCCCTGGTCTGAAGAGGAATCAGAATATATGGAAACCTGGTCAGAGGAATCATAGTCTGTATCCTGCCTAGGCCTTTTATCAGGAGGGGGATGGGAACCTCTGATCAGAGTAATTAAGTCTTCGGCCATTTTGAGCATCTGTTTTTTAGGCATGGAGGCCTGTCCAGGTGAATGCTGTACTTGCTTCTTTGTCTTTAATGGGGTTTTAGACTTGGCTGTAGTTTTTATGGTAAACTGTGAAGGTCTGAAAACACCCTCAGAAGCCGATGCCTGCTCAGCGGCTCTGGACCCATCTGAAGGGTTAGTCACCGTAGGCCCAACACCTCGAGTATCCAGAGGCCTAGACATCTCCACGTGGGAGTCGGAAGCGGCCTGTGGCTCTGAGGTAACGGGTGTCAGGGGCTGCGAAAGCACCTCAATGAGAACCGGCGAACCGGTGACTGGCCTAGAAGAGGCTTCATCGTCAGTTTTGGGCCTCGGATGCCTGTCCTTATCCTTGTCTTTGTGTTTTTTTGTGAATTCCGGTTGTCAGTTGTTCCGACGGCATAGTATAATTAAATCTTCAGCCAAAGTAATGGCGAGCAAAATCAAACCGATGTTTAATAGTGCGTTTGTTAAATCTAGCACAAAACCGACAACTAGTGATGTCGTGATCTGGGCCTAGGCATGGAATACAGTAAGAATGAAAATCCTTATGAGGTGTTTGCTTCCCACAAGAAATACAATTATTAACTTTTACTGACATCGGTCTGAGACAAGAAAAAGTTTCCCCAACGGGGTACATAGCTTTATTGAAGACTTCGGTTCTGAAAATCGAATGTGATATCTCAGGAGTCGGCCGACCGGCACTTGCGAACTGCTTTTGCTTCGGGCACCGCGCGGCAAGAAAGACTAAAGAAAATGGTGCCGGCTGCATCTTATATACCCCTGGTGCACTGAAGTCAGGGAGGAAGCGACAGCAACCGACGCCGGACCAAGACTTTGGAACTCTGGCAGACTGCGGGACCACCTCACGGCAGGATAACCCAAGTGTAATGACTGCAGCAGTGAAACACGATGAACATCATCCTGAAAGGCCTGCAGTTAGGATTACTGCTCTAATCTCCAAGACGTTTATGTGGAGGTTGGCCTCGAAGAGGGGCCATGTGCCTTAGACTGTCTGTCCCAAGTAGTGTCCCACCACCCCATCTGGGAGGGGTCTGTGGTCACTGTGGCTTTGAGCAAAGACATGACAAAGGGGTGGTTCTGAGAAACATCTGGTTTATGCATCCACCAGGAGACATGTTCCCTGCAGATCTTTGACTTGAATGGGGAAAGGTCACGGGATGTCAAATGATAGACCCCTGTACTGCCAGCGCCCACTGCAGCACTCTCATATAATATCTTGCTAGAGGCAGAAGGGTTATGGCAGTCACGACTAAGCAGAGAAGCTGAAGAACCAACCTGGCTGGTGATTACTGTGTCACCTGATATTATAATGTATATAGCCTGGACTGAGGCAGCCTTACACTTGAGAAACTGTATCCAGATGAGCACCTATGAACTCCAGGGCTTGAGTGGGGGAGAGATGAGATTTGGTACAGCTAAGTGTGATGCCCAAGTGTCGATGTAAATGGAGCAGGCAGTCCCTGGCACCCATTAGTAGATGCCTGGTGGGAGTGGTGAGGAGCCAGTCGAGGTAAGGAAACACCCAGAATTACAGCAATCTCAGGTGAGCTGCAACCACTGCCAAACACTTGCTGAACACCTGGAGAGCTATGGTGAAACCAAATGGCAGGTCTCTGAACTAAAAAGACCAGAAGTAAAGGTATGCCTTGGACCATCCGTCTATGAGTACATCCAATCATCCTTCCACAAGAGAGGGAGAGTGGACTGAACCGCGCCCATTCAGAAATTCAAGTGTTTGACAAACTGCTTCAAGTGGCTTAGGTCCAATATGGCCTTAGGCCTCTGGTTTTCTCTGACACCCAAAAGAATCTCAAGTAAGTTCTCAACCCACACCGGCCATGTGGGACCCTCTTTGATGACTTTGAATTAGAAGCTTTTATATTTCTACTGCTTCCCTTCTCTGACAGGGTGGTACATAGGGAATTTTTCTTGAATGTGTATGTAGGGGGGAATGTAACAGTCTGTAGTAATTAAAGTGTCCACCAGCTGCCTCTAAAGTGCAGCAGTCGGGCAACCATTCAGGAGCGCTGAAAAGGCTTCTTGGAAAAAGGAACTCTGAAACCTTGGTTTGTAGGCCTCCTTTGCCACGTGGGTAAGGTCTGCTGTTAAGAGTTCCCCATCTGCCATGAAGGGATCACTCTCCATAGGAGTCCTGGGAAACCCCTAGCAGTTTTCACAACCCCCTCTTTGTACCCCCTTTCAGGTTAGGTGAGACGATCCTTTCATGAGTACAAAACTGTATCCCTATAGCAGACAGCGTTTTCCCATTCTGCTCACTCCTGGAGAGAGTCTCTTTAACCTTGGACTTAAATAAGGTTGATCCGTCAAAAGGTGCATTAATGAAGGGCATCTTGAAGGGCTCCTCAAAGTTGCAAAGGTGCATCCAGACAAGCCTCCTAATAGCAATGACTGAATCTGTCACTCTAGAAACACCCCTCTGTAATATGTGAAATCAGCTGCATGGAGACGTCTGACAGGAACTGAAAGGTGGCCTGCTGAGAAGAGACATTCTATTTATCCTCTGACAACATGGACCCTAGAGAAGAATTTGGAAAGCTCCTTAGTCAAATATGTCTGAACCTATATAAAGAGTGCCAGATAATTCAGCAAACATAGGGCAAAGGTTACTGAACCAAAAATTTGCTTCCCCAATTTGTCCAAGGTCCTAGACGCCTTGTTAGGGGGTGGACAGAAGGATTTTCCTCAGCAAGTTCCTTTTTGGTGGCTGATGCAACCACCATGGCATCAACTGAGGATCCCTGCTCCAGTGGACATGGTCCTTGGGTTCAAGTAGTTTTTTGTCCAGCATTCTTGGAATGGGTTGCATCTTATCCAGATCCTTCTAGCCCCACTGTGAAACGAGATCCCGCATTTCGTCCCATGGGGGGACCAACCAGGGTGTAGTCAAGCAAGTTCCAAAAGCCTCAAGAAATGACGGGCATCAGAACACAAACCATCTTTCTGCCTTAGAAGCTTGAGAATCTCTCCGAATAAGATATTTATAAGGGGTGATCTGGGGATTACACCCCTTCATCAAAGTCAATGTCTTCTGTTACGGATTCCTGTGGGGAATCACATCCCTCCTCTTGCACTTATGCTTCTGAGGGGCTTCAATGGGGAAGGGTCTGGGGAAGACCCAGAAATTTTTGTTGAGTTCAGCATAAAGATGGTCTTAAGGCTTGAAATGGATTAGCTGCCCCAATGAAACAGAATGACCAGACTCAGGACTCAGGGTAGACAGCAGTGGAAGAGAAGGACTGGGGGGGTCCTAATTTCCAGGCATGTGGAAAGTTATCTCCAGGTCCCTCCTTCGAAGCAGAGGGACGGATTAGAGTAGGAGTATAGTACAGTTGTGTACACTTACCGTAAATGTAGATATTAGAGTGTATTCACTGTTACAGTCATTACATTTGGGTAATCTGTTGCAGGTTGCCCTCAGTCGGCCTAATTAACAAAGTCTTGGGTCCTGTGTCGGTTGCCGTCCCTTCTTCCATGACGTCAGGTCACCAGGGGTATAAAACATGCAGCCGACGTCATTACATCAGTTTTTCTTGCCCGAGATTGTCAGGTGCCCCCCTTATGGGGAGCACATAAACATAAAAACACAAGGGTATACCGCCAACAAAAAGCAAATACACCAAAAAGGCTTTTAAGCATAGTAAAGGAAAGAAGAGGTATAGCCAGAAGAAGTTAGGGGGCTGGAGGGAGGGTATCCAGGACTGCAACAGTGAATACACTCGAACATCTACATTTATGGTAAGTGTACACAACTGTACTATGTTCTTCGTGTTTCACTGTTGTAGTCATTACATTTGGGTAGATTCCCAAAGCTATGGTTGGGAGGAGGCATTTATATAGCATTAGGGCCAGATATAAGGCCCTGCAAGACAGCAGTGGCAAAGCCAGCTCTAGACTTAGAGAAAATTGGCAAATGATAATGCTTGGTAAAAGTATGTACAGAACTCCAGGTAGCAGCTTCTAGGATGTCTCTGGTAACAACACCTCGGAGAAAGGCTGCAGAAGTAGATGCAGCCCTGGTGGAGTGAGATCTGATCCCCTGGGGGACAGGTTTTCCATGGTGCTTATAGCAGAAATTAATGCAATGGCTTATCCATTTAGAAATGGTTTGTTTTGCAATAGCCTTCCCCTCTGGCCCTGCAACAAATGCTACCAGCAGTTGTTCAGATTTTCTTCGAGGTTTAGTATTGTCCAAGTAGAATCTAAGTTGTCTGTGCACATCCAAGGAATGAAGAATCCGTTCCCCTTTGTTCTGTGGAGTGGGAAAGAAGGTTGGCAAATGAATGGTCTGATTAAGAGCCACACTGGATACCACCTTGGGCATGAAGGTTGGATTGGTCCTGAGTGACACCCTGCCCGCATGAAAGATGGTGAAAGGCTCCACTGCCATAAAGGCCTGTAATTCAGATATCCTTCTAGCTGAAGTGATTGTTAAAAGGAAAGCTGTTTTCCAAGAAAGAAATTTTAAGGCTGCAGTAGCAGCTGACTCGAAAGGAGGTAGAGTGAGTTTCTCCAATACAAAGTTAAGGTCCCAGGCAGGGGTTGGAGCTCTCCTGGGGTGGTCTCAAATATTTGGTCCCTCTGAGGTACTGATGAGAGAAGAGGGGAGGTTCTGTGTTATAATGAGCTGAAATGGCTGAGCCGTGGATTTTAATGGAGGAAAAAGACAGGCCCTTGTGAAGCATCTCAGTTAAGTATTGCAAAATCTGAGGTAAACTGGGCACCACTGTGCTCATCCCTTGAGATTGGTTCGAGGCACAGAATCTTTTCCATTTTTCAGCATAAGATTTTCTAGTACTAGGCCTCCTTGCCTCTAAGATGACATCCATCACAGATTTGCTGAGGGATGATAAGGGAGAGTTTAAGTAATTAGCCAGGCTGCAAGGTTGAATGTTGGAAGCTGAGGGCGCAGAATCCGGTTCTCCTGCTGAGACAGCAGGAAAGGGGTCTGAGGCAAGTGCCATGGAGATAACTGCGACACACTGTGCAGGAGGGGGTACCAGTGCTGGCGCGGCCAGTCTGGAGCAATCAAAATCATCCTTGGTTTGTCCTGTTTGACTTTTAGTAGAAATTTGGAGAGCAGAGGCAGAGGCAGCGGGGGAAAGGTGTAGACCGATAGTTTTTTTTCCAGCTGAAGGAAAGAGAATCCACTTTCCAGGCTTGTTTGTGGGGAGTCCGTGTGCAAAACTTGTCCAATTGGTAGTTCTGGGGAGAGGCAAATAGGTCTATGTCTGGGCTCCCCCATTCGCTTGTCAACATGTTGAAAATCTTTGGTTCCAGTTTCCACTCGTGTGCGTCCCTGAGGTTTATGCTTAGTCCGTCTGCCAGTGTATTTAAATTTCCTGGCAGGAATTGAGCTTGTAGGTGCACTTGGTAGCTCAAGGCTGTGTTCCACAATGCCACAGCTAGTCTGCAGAGGGGGTAGGAATGTATACCCCCCCTGCTTGTTTATGTACCACATAACCGTGGTGTTGTCTGTCTTTACCATTAGTCGTCCTGGAAGAATGTAGTCCTTGAAGGCTGTCAGAGCATTCTGTACAGCTAACATTTCTTTCTGATTGATATGTAGGTGTATTTGACTTGGGTTCCATTTGCCCTGAATGCACTTCCCTGCCAGGTGAGCTCCCATGCATAGTCTGATGCATCTGTTGTTACATCTGGGTGGCAGGGAGTAGTGTGAATGGTAGTCCCTTGTTTTGGTGGCAGGCCTTTGCACACCAGAGGAACTCTAGGCGTAGGCAAGGTATGATAGGACTCACTGTTTTAAGGCTGTGAGAATGTTTACTCCATAAGATTTTTAGATATCACTGTAGTTTCCTCATATGCAGTCTTGCATATGGAATTAGAAGAATGCAGGAGGCCATGAACCCCAAGGTTTGCAGTATTTGTCTTGCAGATAGCAGGGTTTTTGTGGCCACTTGTTTGAAATAGGTTATCAAATGAATTTGCTTTTCTGGCGTGAGGTAAGCCATCTGGGAAGTTGTATTCAATCTTGCTCCCAGGAATGTAATTTGTTGACAGGGTATCAGTTGTGATTTATTTTCGTTTATGGTGTATCCCAGACAAGTTAGAACCCTTTTTACAAACACCAGATGCTTCAAAAGTATGCCCTGGCTTTCTGCCTGAATTAGACAATCATCCAGGTATGTGTATATCTGAATACTTCTTTGCCTGCAAAATGCAATAACTGGAGCCAGGCACTTTGTGAATACCCTAGGCGCAGTAGACAAGCCAAAGGGCAGTGCAGAGAACTGATAATGCGTGTAACCTGCTTTAAAGCGTAGGCATCTTCTGCAAGATTCCGACTGGGATGAGCAGGTATGCTTCTTTTAAATCTAGTGTTGCCAACCAGGCGTCTTTGCCTAGCATAGGAAGTCACTGGAGAAGAATCAGCATCTTGAATTTTGGAATCTCCAGAAAGGTGTTTAGAGTAGACAGGTCCAGGATTGGACGCCATGATTTGTCTTTTCTGGGTACCAGGAAAAGTCAGGAGTAGAAACCTTGTCCCTTTTCCTCTTCTGGTACCAGTTGAATAGCCCCCATGCTTAAAAGAGAAAGTACTTGTTTTTGAACTTCTGCCCATTGATTTGGAGACAGGTCCAGCCATTGATTTGGTGTTGGCAACGTGTAGAAATGAAATCTGTATTCCTGGGACACTAAATTTAAAACCCATTTGTCCTGGGCTATGAATTCCCAGTTCTTTGCATGAAGCGCAATCTTTCTCCCCAATGGGGCGGTCAGAAGATAAGTGCTTGGAAATTTTAAAAGGAAGTCATTGAGACTGCTTACCATAGGGGGGTGTCTTGTTATTTCCAGATTTGGAAGTGATGGCCCCCCCACTGCTTAGTTCTGAGAGTCCCCTGGGACCGAAACCTGGGGTTTTTGCTGTGTCTGGGTTTGGCTTGAGAAGACCTGGAAGGGGCTGGAAAGGACCAATTCTTAGTTGGCCAGTGCCTACTAAATCTAGGAGGTTGCACTTGTAAAAAATCTTTAACAGTTTGCATAGATTTAGCTTTATCTTCCATCTTTTTAAGAATTTTTTCAGCCTTGTTGCCAAACAGACGGCCCTGATTTAAAGGAGCATCCAATAATTTAGCTTTAACATGATCAGGCAAAGATTGCTCCTTAAGCCAAGCATGCCTTCTAAGCACAGACCCAGTAACAGCAGCTCTGCAAGAGGCCTCTATAGAATCAAAACCACATTGCAAAGTATGTTTTCCAACTTGTTCAGCATAATGCATTAAGTCCTGTAAATCTTTACTTTGCACACAGTCAGGAATCAACATAATTTTCTGTTTAAGCAGTCCAATGACATGTTGCTGATAATTTAACATAGGAAATTGGCAGTTTAAAGCTCTGATTGCCAAAGTTGCTTAAGTATAAACCTTTTTACCCCATCTATCCAGCGCCCTGGAGTCTCTATCAGAAGGGGTAGGATTTTTAGCAGTAGAAGCCTTAATACTCTTGGGCCCCTGAGAAATAGTCGCTGGATCTGCCATAGGATTTTTGAAAAGGAACTTGTGGGACTCAGGAACCCTGTAGTATTTGTCAGGTTTACTAGGAGCAGGAGGCAGGGAATCAGGGGCCAAACTGGATTCCGAGAAAACATCAACAACAATTTCTAGTACAGGAGGAACAGCCAAAGGCCAATGCTGAGGTAGAAGAAGAAAATCCCTAAGCCTCTTTTTTGAATCAGAAAACTCCTGGCTTTCCCAGTGAAAATGCTCCCTTAAAGTATGTAAGGTTTCCCCAAAAGAAAAATCCTCAGGAGGGGAAGAAGAGGGAATAGAATCCTCTGCATCAGAATCCTGATAAGTAGGTAAGGGCAAATCCAGGTCATCAGAAGAGTCAGAAGACACAGAATCTGGATCAGAAGGTTCATAATCAAGCTCGGCCCTAGCCTCTTGGGGGGGGGGGGGTGGACTACCCCCGATTAGAGTTATTAGATCTTCAGCCATTTTTATCATTTGTTTTTTAGGCATAGGGGCCTGAGCATGTGGCCTGGGCGTCGTTTTTTTTTTACATAGATCGAGATTTAGGCCTTAGTAATGAAGGAGGCGTTGATTTAAAATGCAAGTCTGTACGCCTGAATACACCCTCAGAAGCCGGTGCCTGCACAGTGGCTCTGGACCCATCCAAGGAAGAGACATCCGCGGGTTCCATTGTTGAAGTAACTCGCGGCATACAGGACTCTGAATGGGTCACAGTAGAGGCCTGCGAATCAGAAGTAGCGGGTATCAGGGGCTGTGAAAGCACCTCACTGAGTACCGGCGAACTGGCGACTGGCTTAGGGGAAGCATCGTCGGCAATTTTGGAACTCGGCGGCCTGTCTCTGTCTTAATCTTTGTGTTTTTTCAGAATCCCGGTAGTTGGATGGCTAACAGACGACATTTCTGGATAATTAAACTGAGAACCAAAATATTTAGAGGCAAAAATATACAGACGACGGATAGTGCGCTGATTAAATAAAGCACAAAACCGACAGCGAGGTACGTCGTGGTCAGGGCCAAGGCAAGGAATTTAGTACGAATGAAAATCTTTATGAGGTATTTGCTTTCCACAAGTAATGCAATTATTACCTTTTACTGACATCGGAAAGGAGCAAGAAAAAGTTTCCCCAATGGGGTACTTAGCTTTAAGTTGAAGACTTCGGTTCTGAAACTCAAAAATGAAAATTTCAGGAGTCGGCTGACTGGCACTTGCGAACTGCTTCTGCTTCGGGCACCACACGGTAAGAAAGACTGATGTAATGGCGTTGGCTGCATGTTTTATACCCCTGACGACCTGACGTCATGGAAGAAGGGACAGCAACCGACACAAGACCCAAGACTTTGTTAATCAGGCCGACTGAGGGCAACCTGCAAGCAGATTACCCAAATATAATGACTGCAACAGTGAAACACGAAGAACATCTAAAGGTGTTTGGGAAGGTCCAAAGCTCAAGGGTCCAACAGGAGAAGCGAGAATACTTGCAACTGAATTTGAGTCCTGAGAAATTTTCTCATCATTCTGTCCACATTGCTTCAGACAGGCTCCTGGTAGACCAGAAGGATGAGGAAGTGGATGAAGGTCTAGAAGCTCTACATGGTGTTTCCTGCAGGAACAGACAACGTAGCCCAGGAGAAATCAGATCCAGAGAAAATCTTGGTTGTCTACAGGGAGGAGACTTCACAGAAGAGACAGTCTGATCAGGGAAATTTGACAGGCAGAGCCAAAGCCAGAGTTGCGTGAGGAGAATGCTTCCTCGACTCTCTGGGTTTTTCTGCAGGCTTTTCCCTTTTATCCTGCTGAGATTACATCAGGGGCTTCTTTGTGGAGAGGGAAGCTCCAGATACTGAAGAGGAAGATGGAAGTAAGCTCAACCAAAGCTCTGTGGTTAAATCAAGAATAAATCTAACATTCAACATCAAGATGCCCAACCTTTACACAATACAGACACTGAGTGGGCATCAGAGTTAGGAATCTCATGTCGACATGATGAACACTTTTTAAATCTAGTGAGTTTGTCTGACATGGTACACTAAGGTCAAAAACCAAAACATCAATACAGTAGACAAGATAGAAAAGGCAACAATACCAGTGACAGCATTCAGAAAATCCCATAAAATCAAGAAAAGGAAATTCTAAAAAGTATAATAAAATTATCAGCTAATGAGTAAAGAAAGAAAATAGGGGTGAAGGGCAAGACATGAGGCCTAGAAGGAAGCAATACACAAACAATTAGAGGCAAACTATAAAATATATAACAAAATATGTATATAGATATATACAAAGATATATATCTATATATATATATATAAAGAAAGAAAGAGAAATAGACGTGCGTGTATGTGTGTGTGTATATATATATATATATATCTATATATATATATATATAAATATATATACATGCACATACATTTATACATTTATACATACATATATATATATATATATATATATATACACATATATAAAACACGAAACAAAAAATAAGAAAAAGTGAAAGGCCCAAGCACAGCAACAAAGGAAAGCACAGTTGTGTACACTTACCATAAATGTAGATGTTAGAGTATATTCACTGTTACAGTAATCACATTTGGGTTATCTACTTGCAGTAGCCCTTAGTCAGCCTGATTATCAAAGTCTTGGGGCCTGCATCAGTTGCTGTCTCATCTTCCATGACGTCAGGTAGTAAGGGGGGTTTAAAGCATGCAGCCAATGCCATTACATCAGTTTTTCTAACCCCAGATGTCAGGTGCCCCCATAATGGGAAGCAATTATAAACAAAGTTACACCTCCAACAAAAAAGCAAATACACCAAAAAGCTGTAAGCATAGTAAACAAGAATGGAGGTATAGTCAATAGAAGTCAGGGGGCTGGAGGGAGGGTAACCAGGAATGCAACAGTGAATACACTCGAACATCTACATTTATGGTAAGTGTACACAACTGTACTATGTTCTTCATGTTTCACAGCTTCAGTCATCACATCTGGGTAGATTCTCAAAGCTAAGGATGGGAGGAGGTAATTAGATAGCATTAGGACCAGCTATAAGGCCCTGCAAGACTGCAATGGCAAAGCCAGCTCTGGATTTAGAAAAAAATTGGCAAGTGGTAATGCTTGGTGAAGATATGTATAGAACTCCATGTAGCAGCTTCTAGGATGTCCCTGGTAGGGACACCTCTGAGAAAAGCTGTAGAGGTAGATGCAGCCCTGGTTGAATGTGGTCTTATCCCCTGTGGGGTAGGTTTTCCATGGTGCTTATAGCAGAAATTAATGCAATGGCCTATAAACTTAGAAATGGTTTGCTTTGAAATGGCCTTCCCCTCTGCCCCTGCAGCAAATTCAACCAGCAGCTGTTCAATTTTCCTGAGAGGCTTAGTCCTGTCCAAATAAAATTGAAGTTGTCTGTGCACATCCAAGCACTGCAGTATTCGTTCCCCTTTGTTCTGTGGATTACAAAAGAAGGTTGGCAAATGAATGGACTGATTAAGGGCCACAACTGGATACCACCATGGGCATGAAGGAAGGATTGGTCCTGAGGGACACCCTGTCTGCATGAAAGATGATGAAAGGCTCCACTGCCATGAGGGCCTGTAATGCAGACACCCTTCTTGCTGAAATGATGGCTAGAAGGAAGGCTATTTTCCAAGAAAGGAATTTCAACTCTGCATTTGCAGCTGGCTCAAAGGGAGGCTTTTCCAATACAAAGTTAAGGTCCCAGGCTGGAGTAGGGGCTCTCCTGGGTGGTCTTAAGTTTTTGGCCCATCTGAGGAATTGCTTCAGCAATGGGTGAAAGAACATGTGTGGCTCTGTATTGTAATGAGCTGAAATGGCTGAGGCATGAATTTTGATGGAAGAAAAGGAAAGGCCCTTGTGAAGAATCTCAGTTAAGTATTGAAGAATATGGGGTAAATTGGGCGTTGCTGTGCCCATCCCCTGAGTTTGGCTCCAGGAACAGAATATTTTCCGTTCTTCAGCACATGATTTTCTAGTACTAGGCCTCCTTGCTTCCAGAATGACATCCATCACTTGCTTACTGATGGATGGTAACGGAGAGATCAGGTAATTAGCCAGGCTGCCAGGTTCAGGGTTTAAAGCTGTGGGTGCAGAATCTGGCCCTCCTGCTGGGACAGCAGTGCAGGGGTCTGAGGTGGGTGCTATGGTGCCAGCAGTGACACACTACACAAGAGGGGTTTACCAGTGTTGGTGTGGCCAGTCTGGTGTATATTGTCCTTGGTTTTAGTAGCACCTTGGAAAGGAGAGGAAGAGGGGGAAGGCAAAAAATAATAGGTTTTTCCAGGTGAAGGACAGGGCATCCACTTTCCAAGCTTGTTTGTGGGGAGTCCTTGTGCAGAATTTGTCTAATTGGTAATTCTGGGGGAGGCAAACAGGTCCATCTCTGGGCTCCCCCATTTGTTTTTCAACATGTTGAATATAGTACAGTTGTGTACACTTACCATAAACGTAGATGTTCGAGTGTATTCACTGTTGCAGTCATTACATTTGGGGTAATCTGCTGGCAGGTTGCCCTCAGTCGACCTGAATTCCAAAGTCTTGGGTCCTGCGTCGGTTGCTGTCTTCTCTTCCATGACGGCAGGTCGTCAGGGGTATAAAACATGCAGCCAACGCCATTTTCTTTCGTTTTTCCTGCCCCCGATGTTAGGTGCCCCCAAAAAGGTAGCAATATTATAAAAATGTATATATATACACATGCAACAATATACACTTTACCTTCATCTATAAGCAAATACACCACATAGTTTGTAGAAGATAGAGAAGGAAAGATAAACTGTAGAATGACAGGGGGATGGTGGGAGGGTAACCTGGACTGCAACAGTGAATACACTCGAACATCTACATTTATGGTAAGTGTACACAACTCTACTATGTTCTTCGTGTTTCACTGTTGCAGTCATTACATTTGGGGAGAATCCCAAAGCTATGGCTGTGAGGCTGGAGCTCAAAAGCATTAGGTGAGGCTATAAGGCCCTGCAGCACTGCAGTGGCAAAGCCTGCCCTGGACTTAAGAGTAGAGAGACAAAGGGTTATGCTTTGTAAAGGTGTAAACAGAACTCCAAGTAGCAGCCTCTAGAATGTCCTTGGTTGGTACTCCTCTGAGAAAGTCTGCTGAAGTAGCTGCAGCTCTGGTGGAGTGAAACCTAATGCCCTTGGGCACAGGTTTGGCATGGTGTAATTAGCAGAAACGGATGCAATGGCTTATCCACTTTGAAATTGTCTGCTTTGAAATAGTCTTTCCTTCTGATCATGCAGCATATGACACTAGTAATTACTCAGTTTTTCTTAGAGCTTTAGTCCTGCTCAAGTAGAATCTTAGCTGTCGGTGTACGTCCAAGGAATGCAGAATTCTCTCCCCTTTGTTCTGCGGATTTGGATAAAAAGTTGGAAGATGAATTGTTTGGTTAAGAGCCACACTGGAAACGACCTTAGGCATAAAAGTAGGATTTGTCCTCAGAGACACCCTGTCTGGGTAAAATATGATAAAAAGCTCTACAGCCATGAGGGCCTGTAGATCTGAAACTCTTCCAGCTGAAGTAATTGCTAGTAGCACAGCTGTCTTCCATGATAAGAACTTTATATCAGCGGTAGCAGCTGGTTCAAATGGAGGCAGGGTGAGCTTTTCCAACACATAATTGAGGTCCCATGCAGGTATTGGTGATCTTCTAGGAGGCCTTAAATTTTTGGCTCCTCTAAGATACTGCTTTAGTAAAGGATGAGAAAAGATTGGTGGCTCTGTATTGTAATGAGCTGAAATGGCAGACGCATGAATTTTGATTGATGAGAAAGATAGGCCTTTGTCAAGCATCTCAGTCAAGTATTGTAATTTCTGAGGAATATGTGGTTCTGCTGTATCAGTTCCTTGCGCTTGATTCCAAGCACAGAATCTCTTCCATTTGTCAGCATAAGATTTTCTAGCACTAGGCCTTCTGGCTTCCAAAATGACATCCATCACAGCTTTACTGAGAGGTGGCGTTTGTATGATTACAGGATTAGCCATGCTGCCAGGTTCAGAGTCTGTAGTTGATTGTGCAGGATCTGATTGTTTTGCTGGGACAGTAGTTGTGGTTTTTGAGGCAAGGTCCAAGCTGGGTACTGAGACAAGTTCCTTAGGATTGGGTACCAAAACTGGCGGGGCCAGTCCGGGGCAATTAATATCATCTTTGGCTTCTCTTGTCTGACTTTTAGGAGGACCTTGGGTAGAAGAGGCAGAGGAGGAAAGGCGTAAACTGATAGGTTTTTCCAACTGAGGGATAGGGCGTCCACTTTCCATGCTTGTCTGTGATAGGTCCTTGTGCAGAATCTTTTCAGTGGATAATTTTGAGGACAGGCAAATAAATCTATGCCTGGGCTCCCCCATTTCTCTGTTATCGTGCTGAAGACTTGTGGATTTAGTTTCCACTCGTGAGGATCCATAAGGATTCTGCTTAAATCATCTGCCAGAGTGTTTTGTTTTCCTGGCAGGAATTGAGCTTGAAGATATATTTGGTAGGTCAAAGTTATGTTCCACAGTGCCATGGCTAATCTGCAAAGGTGGAATGAGTGTGTGCCCCCTTGTTTATATACCACATGACTGTGGTGTTGTCCATCTTTATCAGTAGTTGTCCTGGATGAAGTAAGTCCTTGAAGGCTGTTGGAGCATTTTGAACAGCTAGAATCTCTTTCTGGTTGATATGTACATGCATTTGATTTGGTGCCCATATGCCCTGAATGCATCTTCCTGCCATGTGGGCCCCCCAGGGCATAATCTGATGCGTCTGTTAAGGTTTGTCTGGCAGGGGGTAGAGTGAAGGGCCATCCCATGTTTTGGTGACAGGCCTTTGCCCACCATAGAAACTCCTGTTGCAGGCAGGGAATGAGAGGAATCATTGTTTCCAGACTGTGTGAATGTTGACTCCATAAACTTTTTAGGTACCATTGAAGTTTCCTGATATGCAGTCTTGCATATGAAATTAGTAGGATGCGGGATGCCATGAAGCCCAGAGCCTGCAGAATTTGTCTTGCAGAAGACTGGGTTTTTGCTGCCATCAGTTTGAACTAAGTAGTCAGTTGCCTTTGTTTGTCTGGCGTGAGGTAAGCCATCTGGGCAGTTGTATTCAAGCTTGCACCCAGGAATGTTATCTTTTAAGAGGGCACCAGTTGTGATTTCTTTTCGTTTATTGTGTACCCTTGGCATGTTAGAAGCCTTTTCACAAACGCCAGGTGTTGAAGAAGAATGCCCTTGTTCTCTGCTTGTATGAGACGGTCATCCAAGTAAGGATATATTTGTATACTACTTTGTCTGGAAATGCAATTACTGGTGCCAGAAACTTTAAGACCCTGGGTGCAGTAGATAAGCCAAAGGGCAGTGCAGAGAATTGTTAATGCATTAAGCCAGCCTTGAATCTGAGGTATCTTCTGCACGATTGTCTTATTGGGACATGCAGGTATGCCTCTTTTAGGTCTAATGTCACCAGCCACGCATGCTTGCCCAACATGGGCAAAAGCTGCTGCAAAGTCAGCATTTTTAATTTTGGAATGTCCAGGTATGTGTTCAAAATCGATAAATCCAGTATTTGGCCACCAGGCCTTGTCCTTTCTGGGTACCAAGAACAGTCGAGTAAAAACCTTGTCCTTTTTCCTGTTCTGGTACTGGCTGAATGGCCCCCATATCCATGACGGACGTAACCTATTTCTGTGCCTCTGCCCATTGATTTTTTGGCAGATCCGGCCAACCATCTGCCACTGGCAGTGTGTGGAAATGGAATCTGTATCCCTGTGATACGATGTTTAGTACCCATTTGTCCTGGGTTATTAACTGCCAATTTGGAGCAAAAAGTGCTAACTTTCCCCCTATGGGTGCTGCCAAAAGGTAAGTGCTTGGTGTAGGCAGAGGGAAGTCACTGGGTTGTTTTCTGTAGGTTTGCACTTTATCTCCTCCAGATTTGGAGGTTGAAGCGCCCCACTTCTTTGACCTGTATGAATCTTGCGCCTGGTATATGGAACCCTTAGGGCATCTGGATTTGCTCCTTTGAGCTCTGTCTGACACAGGAAAGGACCACTTTTTTGTAGGCCAGTGTCTACTGAATCTTGGTGGCTGTACTTGTAAGAAGTCTTTAACAGTTTGCATAGACTTAGCTTTGTCTTCCATTTTCTTTAAAACCTCTTCTGCCTTAATACCAAACAGAGAATCATGCTGTAAAGGTGCATCTAACAATTTAGCTTTAACATGATCAGGCAAATTTTGTTCCTTTAACCAGGCATGCCTCCTAATCATAGATCCAGTAACTGCGGCCCTGCAGGAGGCCTCTAAGGAATCAAAAAGTACAGTTTTGTACCTACCATAAATGTAGATGTCCGAACTGGATAACATCTGCAGTCATAACAACTGGGGTTGTCCTGTCGTCAGGCAGCCCTTCGGTCGGCCGGATTCCAAAGTCCGGGTCCGGCTTCGGCTGATGTCGCACTTCACCCGACGTCATCTCTGCTGGTCTTCGAATCCGGCCGACTGAAGGGCTGCCTGACGACAGGACAACCCAGTTGTTATGACTGCAGATGCATCCATGAAGGACATCAACTGGGGTTGTCCTGTCGTCAGGCAGCCCTTCGGTCGGCCGGATTCCAAAGTCCGGGTCCGGCTTCGGCTGATGTCGCACTTCACCCGACGTCATCTCTGCTGGTCTTCGGGTATAAAGGCATCAGCCAACGCCATTTTCCTCAGTGTTTCTTGCCCCAGATGCCAGTTGCCCTCTTGGAAGGCTAAATTTTGGGTAAATGCCAATGTTTCCAAAAAGATAGAAGGCAAACACAAAAAATAAGCATGTATGTACATATATACAAACAAATACACCATAAGAGACTCCCCCCACCAGCTAGCTATTAGGAGGGTAAATACCTAGAGTACCACAGAGGGAAGGAGGGAGGGTAATCCTGACTGCAGATGCTATCCAGTTCGGACATCTACATTTATGGTAGGTACAAAACTGTACTATGTCCTTCATGGATGCATCTGCAGTCATAACAACTGGGTAGAATACCATAGCCAACTAGGGAGGAGGAAGAATAGATTATGGTGTGGTTAGGATCCCTTGCAGTACAGCAGTGGCAAACCCTGCTCGGGATCTGGAATACAGAGGTAAATTATAATGCTTGGCAAATGTATGCACGGAGGTCCAAGTAGCCGCCTCAATAATGTCCTTGGTTGCCACTCCTCGTAAGAAGGCTGTGGTAGTGGCTGTTGCCCTTGTAGAATGAGGCCTTATGTTCTGTGGAATTGGTTTTCCATGGAAGGAGTAACAGAATCGTATGCAATTTCCTATCCATTTGGAGATTGTCTGTTTGGAAATTGCTTTTCCTTCCCTTCCTGTTGCATAGGCTACAAAAGCTGGTCAGTTTTCTGTTACTTTTCTTCTGTCCAGGTAGTAGCGTATCTGTCTATGTACATCCAAGGTATGCAGCATTCTTTCCCTCTGTTTTGTGGGTTGGGGAAGAAGGTAGGTAGGTGGATTGCCTGGTTTAAAGACACTCTGGATACCACCTTAGGCATAAATGTAGGATTAGTCCTCATGGACACTCTATCTTGGTGGAAGATTAGGAAGGGTTGTACTGCCATTAGGGCTTGAAGTTCAGAAACCCTCCTTGCTGAGGTTATTGCCAGTAGGAAAGCAGTTTTCCATGATAGATGCTGTAGGTCTGCTGTTGCTGCTGGTTCAAAAGGTGCGAGTGTCAACTTTTCTAGCACAAAGTTCAAATCCCAAGCTGGCAATGGTGGTTTCCTAGGAGGTTTTACATTCTTGATTCCTCTGAGGAACTGCCTGAGTAGAGGATGAGAAAAGACAGGTGGATCAAAGCTGTATTCTGCTGAAATAGCTGATGCATGTATCTTGATGGAGGAAAAGGACAGGCCTGTATGTAGAAGCTCTGCCAAGTACTCCAGAATGTTAGCAATATCTATATTCGACACATCTTTTCCTCTTTCAGCACTCCAAATGACAAACCTTTTCCATTTTCCTGCATAGTTCCTTCTTGTTGAAGGTCTGCGGGCTTCAAGGATAATGTCTTTAACCCTTTGGGAAAGATCTGGATTAGTTGCTGCTATGTGATGTTCCATGCAGTCAGTTGCAACGTTTTAGGTTTGGATGCATGATGCTGTAGTTGTTCTGAGTTAACATCAAAGGCATCAGGGTATTGACCACATTTTGTCCCGAGACATGCTCCTCAGCAATGGGTACCAGTGTTGTCTTGGCCAGTTCGAGCTATCAGGATTATCCTTGGGCGTTCCTCCTTGATTTTTAGTAATACCTTGTGTATCAAGGAAGAGGTGGGAATGCATATGCTGTCAGACCTTTCCAGCTGAAGGAGGGAATCCACTTTCCATGCAAGTGGATGGAATGTCCTTGTGCAGAATTTCTTGAGCTGGTGATTGAGAGGGAAGCGAATAGATCTATCTGTGGCATTCCCCATTTCTTTGAGATGGTCTTGAAGATGTCGGTGTAGCATCCATTCGTGAGCATCCGAGGTGGTTCTGCTTAACATGTCTGCTAGAGTATTCTCCTTTCCCGGTACAAATATTGCCTGTAACTGGATGTTGTAGCTGAGTGCCAGATTCCAAAGGTCCAAAGTCATTCTGCATAGGGGGTATGAATGAGTGCCTCCCTGTTTGATGATGTACCACATGACTGTGGTGTTGTCTGTCCTTATCATCAAATGGCCTTCTTTGAGAAATGGTCTGAATTTTTGGATTGCCAGTTTTACTGCCAGCATTTCTTTTAGGTTGATGTGCAGGTGAAGCTGGTCCTGCGTCCACAATCCTTGTACTCATTTGTCCAGCATGTGAGCCCCCCATCCTAGGTCTGAGGCGTCTGTTGTGATGGTTTGGCTTGCTTGATAGTTGTGAAAGTGTAGGCCTGGGTTTGACTGGCATGCTTGAGCCCACCATAGGAACTCCTGTTTTAGGCATGGGATTAGTGGAATTTCTGCTTCTAGGCTGTGCCTGTGTTGGGACCATAGATTCTTTAGGTACCACTGTAGTTTTCTCATATGCAGTCTGGCATGTGGAACCAAGATTATGCATGATGCCATGAAGCCCAAGGCCTGCAGAACTTTTCTTGCTGTTAGCTTGTTCTGTTTTGTTAGTGCCAAGAAGTAAAGAGGAGTTCTTTTTGTTTTCTGTAGTTAGGAATGCCATTTGTTTTACTGTGTCCAATTCAGCCCAGGAATGTCCTTGTCTGGGATGGTATCAGCCTTGACTTTTGTAAATTGACTGTGTATCCCAGTGCTTGTAGCAAGTAAATGACCCTTTGTAAATCTGTTGTCAGCTTGCTTTTGTTGTCCCCTTGTAGCAGGCAGTCGTCCAGGTATGGATAAATTTGGATTCCCTGTAGTCTGCAGTGGGCGATTACTGATGCCAGGCATTTTGTGAATACTCTGGGCGCAGTAGATAAGCCAAAGGGCAATGCTGAGAATTGATAGTGCTCTGATCCTGCAAGAAATCTGAGGTATCTTCTGCAAATTGGTCGAATGGGGACGTGCAGGTATGCCTCCTTGAGATCTAGAGTTACCAGCCAACACTCCTTGCCCAGCATGGGAAGAAGTTGCTGTAGGGTCAGCATTTTGAATTTTGGGACAATGATTTATGTGTTTAAGGTGGACAAGTCGAGAATAGGTCTCCAACTTTTTTCCTTTCTTGGAACTAGGAATAGTCTGGAGTAGAATCCTTTGCCTTGTTCTGTTATTGGTACTCTTTCCACAGCTCTCATCTTTGTTAATTGCATTATCTGCTGTAGAGCTTCTGTTTTTTGATTTGGAGGCAGGTTTGGCATTCCTCTTTTGACTGGTAAAGTGTGGAAGTGGAACCGGTAACCTTGGTCTATGGTTTGCAAAATCCACTTGTCTTTTGTGATATAGTGCCAGTTCTTCAAAAATAAGGTTAATTTTCCGCCTAATGGTGCTGCTATTTGTTCCCTGGTAGGCGGAGTTAGAATCAAGTCACTGTGATTGTGCTGTTGTAGTGGTAGTGGCTGTGTCTGTGCCTCTGTTATTACCTTGCCACTGTCGTCCTCTGTAAGCACGCCCTCTAGATTGATTTCTGCCTCTGGAACGTCTATTCCTGCCCCTTTGGGATCTTGTGGAGTCAGGAAAGGACCAATTTTTGGCAGGCCAGTTCCTGCTAAACCTTGGGGGCTGAACCTGCAAGAAATCTTTAACCGTTTGTACAGATTTTGCCTTTTCTTCCATTTTCTTCATTACCTGCTGGGCAGGTGTACCAAACAAACTGGCCTTATCCATAGGAGCATCTAATAACTTAGCTTTAACATGATCCGGTAAGACCTGTTCCTTCAGCCATGCATGTCTTCTTATCACTGTGCCAGTCATGGCTGATCTAAATGAAGCCTCCAGTGCATCATAGCCACATTTTAAGGAATGGTTACTAACCTGTTGTATGTTATTTACCATTTCTAATACATATTTCTTATCTATGGAGTCATCAGAGGATAGCTTTTTAGTTAACTGATCAAGCATAAACTCTTGGTATTGTATCATGTGAAACTGACAGTTTAAAGCTCTAGCTGAGAGAGTAGCTGAGGTGTAAACTTTTTTGCCCCATCTGTCTAAAGACCTGGCTTCCCTTTCAGAAGGAATAGGGTTTTTTGCTGTGGTCGAGGCTACTGCCTTAGGCCCCTGGGATATAATTTCGGGGTCTGCAAGTGGGGCCTTGTATAGGTGATGATGAGTGTCTGGCACCCTGTAAAATCTATCTGGTTTGGCAGGGGCTGGAGGTAAGGAATCTGGTGCAGTGCAGACATCATTAAATGCATCGTCCACAACAGAGAGGACAGGAGGTATAGCTAAGGGCCTGTGTTGTGGTAGGTGCAGAAAAGTCCTAAGTCTTTTTCTGGAATCTGAGAAATCCTGTTCCTGCCATTGGAATTGTTCTGCATGGCATGTAAGGTTTCCCCAAAGGAGAATTCTTCTGGTGGAGAAGCAGCTGGAATGGATTCTTCAGCATCTGAGTCTTCATAATTGGAGAAAGGAGCCTCTGGCTGGTCTGTAATATCTGAGTCATCCAGAATCATCAGAGGACACAGGCTCGGGGGCTCTGCTCTAGGTCTCTTTTCTGGGGCTGAGAGGCCCTGTCTGGGTGAGATTGAGATCCCTAATAAAGGATATTAAATCTTCTGCCAGAGTAAGCATTTGTGAACTAGAAGTGGGCCTGGTTGAGGGGGGGTTTAACAGGCACTGATTTAGTAGATTTGGCTGCTTTAGCCCTGGCAAAGGCCTTAATAGACATGGCTGCAGGAGGCCTGGCAGCACCACGTGCTGGGGTAGAGACATCCAAAGGGATGGTGTCTGATAAGTCACTAGTAACCACTGTTGTAGGTAAAATTTCTGAGGCCGATTCAAGTAAAGTAGCAGGAACCTCAGTAGTAGTCATTGATTCGGCTGTACTTTGATCAGTTTTCGGTTTCGGCGAAACCGAGACACTCATGATTTGCTTAACCATGGTTTCAGCGAAACCGCGGACCGCGAAAGTGTCGGTCTTTTCTTTGCGTTTTTAACAATTTGGGTAGTCGGAGGATCCGGCGGCATAATGTACGCAAAATCTGAGCGAAAAACTGTTCAGCAAACTCCGACCGGCCTAAGCGTTCGTCGGTTGAATGAAGCACAGGCGAACAGGCTGCTACGTCGTGGTCTGGGCCTAAACAAGGCAAACAGTAAGAGTGGAAATCTTTATGAGGTATTTGTTTCCCACAAGTTAAACAGTTATTGACTTTTTCTGACATCGGCTGAGGCAAGAAAGAGTCCCCAGCGGGTACTTAGCTTTAGAAGTCTTGGTAGTATTGGTAGTAGTAATCTCTGGATCTGACCGACCGGCACTTGCGAACAGCTTCTGCTTCGTAGCGCCACGGCAAGAAAGACTGAGGAAAATGGCGTTGGCTGATGCCTTTATACCCGAAGACCAGCAGAGATGACGTCGGGTGAAGTGCGACATCAGCCGAAGCCGGACCCGGACTTTGGAATCCGGCCGACCGAAGGGCTGCCTGACGACAGGACAACCCCAGTTGTTATGACTGCAGATGCATCCATGAAGGACATCCACATTGCAAAGTATGCTTTCCAACTTGTTCAGCTGCATGCAATAATTCCTGCAATTCTTTATTTTCTGCACATTCTGAAATCAACATTGTTTTCTGCTTCAGCAATCCCATAACATGTTGTTGGTATTTTAGCATATGAAATTGACAGTTTAAGGCCCTGATTGCCAAGGTTGCAGATGTATAAACCTTTTTTCCCCATCTGTCTAGTGCCCTTGAATCTCTGTCAGAGGGGGAAGGATTTCTTGCTGTTGAGGCCTTAACTCCCTTTGGACCCTGTGAAATAGTTTCAGGATCAGCAGCAGGGTTTCTAAATAAAAATGTATGTGAGGCAGGGACCCTGTAATATCTGTCAGGCTTACTGGGAGCCGGAGGCAAGGAATCAGGGGGTCAAGCTTGACTCCGTAAACACATCATCCACAATGTATAAAACAGGGGGAATGGCTAAAGGCTTGTGCTGAGGGAGAAGAAGGAAATCCCTGAGCCTCTTTTTTGATTCTGAGAAGTCTTGACTCTCCCAGTGAAAATGCTCCCTCAAAGTATGCAAGGTTTCTCCAAACAAATAATCCTCAGGAGGAGATGCAGATGGAATAGACTCCTCAGCATCAGAATCCTCATAGGGAGGTATAGATAATTCCTGATCAGAAGAGGAATCAGAAGAAATAGAAACCTGATCTGAAGATCCATAATTAGTGTCTTGCCTAGGCGTCTTATCTGGAGGGGGATGGGTACCCCTGATCAAGGTAATAAGGTCTTCAGCCATTTTGACCATCTGCTTTTTAGGCATAGATGCCTGTACACGTGGCTCATGCGTCGTTTTTTTAGTTTTAGAAGTTGCTTTTGTCTTTGGTTTTGCAGCTGTCGTCCGTTTGATATACAAATGATGAGGTCTGAATACACCCTCCGAAGCCGGTGCCTGCTCAGCGGCTCCTGACTCATCCAAGGGAGATGCATCCGTCGGCCCAATACCTTGAGTTTCATGCGACATGCCAGACTCCACATGGGTGTCGGTAGAGGCCTGCGACTTGAAGGTAGTGGGTATCAGGGGCTGCGAAAGCGCCTCACTGAGTACTGGCGAACCGGCGACTGGCTTAGAAGCGTTGTCTTCGGTTTTGGATCTCGACTGCCGTTCTGTCCTTTTCTTTGCATTTTTTTATGTACGCCAGTAGTTGAATTGCTATCCGACGACATTTCTGGGTAGTTAAATCTGTTTCCAAAATACTTTGCTGCAAAAATATACTGACGCTTAATAGTGCGTTGGTTAAATCTAGCACAAAACCGACAGCCAGGCACACTGTGATCAGGGGCCTAGGCAAGGAATACAGTATAAACGGAAATCCTTATGAGGTATTTCCTTCCCACAAGTAATACAATTATTAACTTTTTCTGACTTCGGTAAAAAGCAAGAAAAAAGTTTCCCCAACGAGGTACTTAGCTTTAGTGAAGACTTCGGATCTGAAATTCAAACTTGAATATTTCAGTAGTCAGCCGACTGGCACTTCTGAAATGCTTCTGCTTCGGGCACCACGCAGCAAGAAAGACTAAAGAAAATGGCGTCGGCTGCATGTTTTATACCCCTGACGACCTGACGTCATGGAAGAGAAGACAGCAACCGACGCACGATCCAAAACTTTGGAATTCAGGCCGACTGAGGGCAACCTGCCAGCAGATTACCCAAATGTAAAGACTGCAACAGTGAAACACGAAAAAAGTACAGTTTTGTACCTACCATAAATGTAGATGTCCGAACTGGATAGCATCTGCAGTCATAACAACTGGGTTGTCCTGTCGTCAGGCAGCCCTTCAGTCGGCCGGATTCCAAAGTCCGGTCCGCTTCGCTGATGTCGCACTTCACCCGACGTCATCTCTGTTGGTCTTCGGGTATAAAGGCATCAGCCGACGCCATTTTCCTCAGTGTTTCTTGCCCCAGATGCCAGTAGCCCTCTTGTAGGCTAAAAATTTTGGATAAATGCCAATGTTTCCAAAAAGATAGTGGTAAACACAAAAAAATAAGCATGTATGTACATATATACAACAAATACACCATAAAAAACTCCCCCCACCAGCTAGCTATTAGGAGGGTAAAAGTACAGTTTTGTACCTACCATAAATGTAGATGTCCGAATTGGATAGCATCTGCAGTCATAACAACTGGGTTGTCCTGTCGTCAGGCAGCCCTTCAGTCGGCCGGATTCCAAAGTCCGGGTCCGGCCTCGGCTGATGTCGCACTTCACCCGACGTCATCTCTGTTGGTCTTCGGGTATATAAGCATCAGCCGACGCCATTTTCTTCAGTGTTTCTTGCCCCAGATGCCAGAAGCCCTCTAGAAGGCTAAAATTTTTGGATAGATGCCAATGTTTCCAAAAGATAGAGGTAAACACAAAAATAAGCATGTATGTGCATAAATACAAACAAATACACCATGAAAGAAGTCCCCACTAGCTAGCTATTAGAAGGGTAAACACCCTAGGAGTACCACAGAGGGAAGGAGGGAGGGTAATCCTGACTGCAGATGCTATCCAATTCGGACATCTACATTTATGGTAGGTACAAAACTGTACTATGTCCTTCATGGATGCATCTGCAGTCATAACAACTGGGTAGAATACCATAGCCAACTAGGGGAGGAGGATAAAGGTAGATTATGGTGTGTTTAGGATCCCTTGCAGAACAGCAGTGGCAAACCCTGCTCGGGATCTGGAATATAGAGGTAGATTATAATGCTTGGCAAATGTATGCACGGAGGTCCAAGTAGCCGCCTCAATAATGTCTTTGGTAGCCACTCCTCGTAAGAAGGCTGTGGTAGTGGCTGTTGCCCTTGTAGAATGAGGTCTTATGTTCTGTGGAATTTGCTTTCCATGGAAGGAGTAACAGAATCGTATGCAATTTCCTATCCATTTGGAGATTGTCTGTTTGGAAATAGCTTTTCCTTCCCTTCCTGCTGCATAGGCTACAAAAGTTGGTCAGTCTTTCTGCTATTTTTTGTTCTGTCCAAGTAGTAGCGTAGCTGTCTATGTACATCCAAGGTATGCAGTATTCTTTCCCTCTGTTTTGTGGGTTGGGAAAGAAGGTAGGTAGGTGGATTGCCTGGTTTAAGGACACTCTGGATACCACCTTAGGCATAAATGTAGGATTAGTCCTCATGGACACTCTATCTTGGTGGAAGATTAGAAAGGGTTGCACTGCCATTAAGGCCTGTAGTTCTGAAACCCTCCTTGCTGAAGTAATTGCCAGTAGGAAAGCAGTTTTCCATGACAGGTGTTGCAGGTCTGCTGTTGCTGCTGGTTCAAAAGGTGATAGAGTCAATTTTTCTAGCACAAAGTTAAAGTCCCAGGCTGGTAATGGTGGTTTCCTTGGAGGTTTTACATTCTTGATTCCTCTGAGGAACTGCCTGAGCAAAGGATGTGAAAAACAGGTGGATCAAAGCTGTATTCTGCTGAAATAGCTGATGCATGAATCTTGATGGAGGAATAGGACAGGCCTGAATGAAGTAGTTCGCCAGATACTCCAGAATGTTGGGCATATCTATGTTTGATACATCTTTACCTCTTTCTGAGCTCCAAATGACAAACCTTTTCCATTTCCCAGCATAGTTTCTTCTTGTTGAAGGTCTGCGTGCTTCAAGAATAATGTCTTTAACTCTTTGTGAAAGCTGTGGATTAGCAGCTGCTATGTGATGTTCCATGCAGTCAGTTGCAACGTTTTTAGGTTTGGATGCATGGTGCTGTAGTTGTTCTGAGTTAGCATCAAAGGCATCAGTCGTATTGGCCACATATTGTTCCGAGACATGCTCCTCAGCAGTGGGTACCAATGTTGTCTTGGCCAGTTTGGAGCTATCAGGATTATCCTTGGACGTTCCTCCTTGATTTTTAGTAATACTTTGTGTATCAAGGGAAGAGGTGGGAATGCATATGCTGTTAGTCCTTTCCAGCTGAAGGAGAGCGAGTCCACTTTCCATACTAGTGGGTGGAATGTCCTTGTGCAGAATTTTTTGAGCTGGTGATTGAGAGGTGATGCGAATAGATCTATCTGAGGCATTCCCCATTTCTTGAGATGGTCTTGAAGATGTCCGGTGCAGCTGCCATTCGTGGACATCCGATGTAGTCCTGCTTAACATATCTGCTAGAGAGTTTTCTTTTCCTGGTACAAATATTGCCTGTAACTGGATGTTGTAGCTGAGTGCCAGGGTCCACAGTTCCAAAGTCATTCTGCATAGGGGTAGGAATGAGTGCCTCCCTGTTTGTTGATGTACCACATGACTGTGGTGTTGTCTGTCCTTATCATCAACTGGCCTTCCTTGAGAAATGGTCTGAACTTTTGGATTGCCAGTTTTACTGCCAGCATTTCTTTTAGGTTGATGTGCAGTTGAAGTTGGTCCTGTGTCCACAATCCTTGCACGCATTTGTCCAGCATATGTGCCCCCCATCCCAGGTCTGAAGCATCTGTTGTGATGGTCTGGCTTGCTTGACCTCTGCGAAAGGGCAGGCCTGGGTTTGACTGGCATCGTGAGCCCACCATAGGAACTCCTGTTTTAAGCATGGTATTAGTGGGATTTCCGTTTCTAGGCTGTGTCTGTGTTGGGACCATAAATTCTTTAGGTACCACTGAAGCTTTCTCATATGTAGTCTGGCAAATGGAACCAAGATTATGCATGATGCCATGAAACCCAAGGCCTGCAGTACCTTTCTTGCTGTTAACTTGTTCAGATTTGTTAGTGCCAAGAAGTAAAGAGGGAGTTTTTTGTTTTTCTGTAGTTAGGAATGCCATTTGTCTTACTGTGTCCAATTCCGCTCCCAGGAAAGTCCTTGTCTGGGATGGTATCAGCCTTGACTTTTGTAAATTGACTGTGTATCCCAGTGCTTGAAGCAAGTAAATGACCCTTTGTAAATCTGTTGTCAGCTTGCTTTTGTTGTCCCCTTGTATCAGACAGTCGTCCAGGTATGGATAAATTTGAATTCCTGTAGTCTGCAATGGCGATTACTGATGCCAGGCATTTTGTGAATACTCTGGGCAGTAGATAAGCCAAAGGGCAATGCTGAGAATTGATAGTGCTCTGATCCTGCAAGAAATCTGAGGTATCTTCTGCAGATAGGTCGAATGGGGACGTGCAGGTATGCCTCCTTGAGATCTAGAGTTACCAGCCAACACTCCTTGCCCAGCATGGGAAGAAGTTGCTGTAGGGTCAGCATTTTGAATTTTGGGACAATGATGTAAGTATGTAGGGTAGACAGGTCTAGAATTGGTCTCCAACTTTTTCCTTTCTTGGAACTAGGAATAGTCTGGAGTAGAACCCTTTCCTTGCTCTGCTGTTGGCACTTTTTCCACAGCTCTCATGTTTGCTAATTCCATTATCTGTTGTAGAGCCTCTGTTTTTGATTTGGAGGTAGGTTTGGCATTCCTCTTTGACTGGTAAAGTGTGGAAGTGGAACCGGTAACCTTGATCTATGGTTCAAAATCCACTTGTCCTTTGTTATGTGGTGCCAGTTTTTGAAAATAAGGTTAGCTTTCCGCCTAGAGGAGCTGCTATTTGTTCCCTGGTTGGCGGGTTTAGGTTTAAGTCACTGTGGCTGTGTTGATGTAGAGGCAGGTGTTGATTCTGTGCCTCTGTTGTTACCTTGCCACTGTCGTCCTCTGTAGGCACCTCCTCTGGATTGGTTTCTGCCTCTGGAACGTCTATTCCTGCCCTTTGAGGTCTTGTGGAGTCAGGAAAGGACCAATTTTGGCAGGCCAGTTCCTGCTAAACCTTGGGGTTGAACCTGCAAAAATTCTTTAACTGTCTGGACTGATTTTGCCTTTTCTTCCATTTTCTTCATAACCTGCTGGGCAGGTGTACCAAACAAACTTGATTTATCCATAGGAGCATCAAGCAATTTAGATTTAACATGATCCGTAAAGCTTGCTCCTTTAGCCATGCATGCCTTCTAATTACTGTGCCAGTCATGGCTGATCTAAATGAAGCCTCCAGTGCATCATAGCCACATTTTAAAGAATGGTTACTAACCTGCTGTATGTTATTTACCATTTCTAATACATAATTCTTATCAAGAGATTCATCAGTGGTTAGCTTTTTAGTTAACTGATCAAGCATAAACTCTTGGTATTGTATCATGTGAAACTGACAATTTAAAGCTCTAGCTGAAAGAGTGGCTGAAGTGTAAACTTTTTTCCCCATCTGTCTAATGACCTTCCCTTTCAGAAGGAACAGGGTTTTTAGCTATGGTCGCTACTGCCTTGGGACCCTGGGATATAGTTTCGGGTCTGCAAGAGGGGCCTTGTAGAGGTGGTGATGAGTATCTGGCACCCTGTAAAATCTGTCTGGTTTGGCAGGGCTGGGGTAAAGAATCTGGAGTTGAGCAGGCATCATTGAAAGCATCATCCACCACAGAGAGAACAGGAGGGATAGCTAAGGGCCTGTGTTGTGGTAGGTGCAAAAAAGTCCTAAGTCTTTTCCTGGAGTCTGAAAAATCCTGTTGCTGCCATCGGAACTGTTCTCATGGCATGCAAGGTTTCCCAAAGGAGAATTCTTCTGGGGAAGCAACTGGAATGGATTCTTCAGCATCAGAATCTTCAAAATTGGAGAAAGGAGCCTCTGGCTGGTCAGTTATGTCCGATTCATCAGCAGAATCATCAGAGGACACTGGCTCAGGGGCTCTGCCCTAGGTCTCTTTCTGGGGCTGAGAGGCCCTGTCTGGGTGAGATTGAGATCCTCTAATTAATGAAATTAAATCTTCTGCCAAGGTAAGCATTTGAGAACTGGCAGAGGGCCTGGTGGAAGGGGTTTAACAGGCACTGTTTTAGTAGTCTTGGCTGCTTTAGCCTGGCGAAGGCCTTAATGGACATGGCTGCTGGAGGCCTAGCAGCACCACGCTGGGGTAGAGACATCCAAGGGAATGGTGTCTGATAAGTCAGTGGTAAGCACCGTAGTGGGTAAAATTTCTGAGGCCGATTCAAGAGTGTTAGCAGGGACCTCAGTTGTAGTGATAGTTTCAGGTGTAGTTTGATCAGTTTTCTCGGTTTCGGCCGAAACCGAGACACTTCGCGTTTGCTTAACCATGGTTTGGCGAAACCGGGACCGCGAGTGTCGGTCTTTTTCTTTGCGTTTTTGGCAGAATGCGGTCGGAGGGTCCGGCATAATGTACGCAAAGTCAGAACCAAAACTGTTCTGCAAAGTCTGACCGATGTCTAAGCGTTAAATGGTTGAAAGAAGCACAGGACGAACAAGCTGCTACGCCGTGGGCTGGGCCTAAACAAGGCAGGCAGTAAGAGTGGAAATCTTTATGAGGTATTTGTTTCCACAGGTTAAACAATTATTAACTTTTTCTGACATCGGCTGAGGCAAGAAAGAGTCTCCAACGGGTACTTAGCTTTAGAAGTCTTCAAGTAGTATTCGGTAGAAGTAATCTCTGGATCCGACCGACCGGCACTTGCGAACAGCTTCTGCTTGGCGCCACGCGCAAGAAAGACTGAAGAAAATGGCGGCTGATGCTTATATACCCAAGACCAACAGAGATGACGCCGGGTGAAGTGCGACATCAGCGAGGCCGGACCCGGACTTTGGAATCCGGCCGACTGAAGGGCTGCCTGACGACAGGACAACCCAGTTGTTATGACTGCAGATGCATCCATGAAGGACATCACCCTAGGAGTACCACAGAGGGGAAGGAGGGAGGGTAATCCTGACTGCAGATGCTATCCAGTTCGGACATCTACATTTATGGTAGGTACAAAACTGTACTATGTCCTTCATGGATGCATCTGCAGTCATAACAACTGGGTAGAATACCATAGCCAACTAGGGGAGGAGGAAGAAACTAGATTATGGTGTGTTTAGGATCCCTTGCAGTACAGCAGTGGTAAACCCTGCTCGGGATCTGGAATATAGAGGCAAATTATAATGCTTGGCAAATGTATGCACGGAGGTCCAAGTAGCCG
This sequence comes from Protopterus annectens, assembly GCF_019279795.1. NCBI lineage: Eukaryota > Metazoa > Chordata > Ceratodontiformes > Protopteridae > Protopterus > Protopterus annectens. Next base: position 185,840,792 of record NC_056726.1, read on the forward strand.
CCTCAATAATGTCTTTGGTTGCCACTCCTCGTAAAAGGCTGTGGTAGTGGCTGTTGCCCTTGTAGAATGAGGTCTTATGTTCTGTGGAATTGGTTTTCCATGGAAGGAGTAACAGAATCGTATGCAATTTCCTATCCATTTGGAGATTGTCTGTTTGGAAATAGCTTTTCCTTCCCTTCCTGTTGCATAGGCTACAAAAAGCTGATCAGTTTTTCTGCTACTTTTTGTTCTGTCCAGGTAGTAGCGTAGCTGTCTATGTACATCCAAGGTATGCAGTATTCTTTCCCCTCTGTTTTGTGGGTTGGGAAAGAAGGTAGGTAGGTGGATTGCCTGGTTTAAAGACACTCTGGATACCACCTTAGGCATAAATGTAGGATTAGTCCTCATGGACACTCTATCTTGATGGAAGATTAGGAAGGGTTGTATTGCCATTAAGGCCTGGAGTTCAGAAACCCTCCTGGCTGAGGTTATTGCCAGTAGGAAGGCGGTTTTCCACGATAGATGCTGTAGGTCTGCTGTTGCTGCTGGCTCAAAGGGTGATAGTGTCAACTTTTCTAGCACAAAGTTCAAGTCCCAAGCTGGTAATGGTGGTTTCCTTGGAGGTTTTACATTCTTGATTCCTCTGAGGAACTGTCTGAGTAATGGGTGTGAAAAAACAGGTGGATCAAAGCTGTATTCTGCTGATATAGCTGATGCATGTATCTTGATGGAGGAGTAGGACAGGCCTGAATGTAGAAGTTCTGCCAGATACTCCAGAATGTTAGGCATATCTATGTTTGACACATCTTTTCCTCTTTCAGTACTCCAAATGACAAACCTTTTCCATTTTCCTGCATAGTTCCTTCTTGTTGAAGGTCTGCGGGCTTCAAGAATAATGTCTTTAACTCTTTGGGAAAGTTCTGGATTAGCTGCTGCTATGTGATGTTCCATGCAGTCAGTTGCAACGTTTTAGGTTTGGATGCATGATGCTGTAGTTGTTCTGAGTTAACATCAAAGGCATCAGGGTATTGGCCACATATTGTTCTGAGACATGCTCCTCAGCAGTGGGTACCAGTGTTGTCTTGGCCAGTTTGGAGCTATTAGGATTATCCTTGGACGTTCTTCCTTGATTTTTAGTAATACCTTGTGTATCAAGGGAAGAGGTGGGAATGCATATGCTGTTAGGCCTTTCCAGCTGAAGGAGAGCGAATCCACTTTCCATGCTAGTGGGTGGAATGTCCTTGTGCAGAACTTTTGAGCTGGTGATTGAGAGGGAAGCAAATAGATCTATCTGAGGCATTCCCCATTTCTTTGAGATGGTCTTGAAGATGTCCGGTGTAGCATCCATTCGTGGGCATCCGATGTGGTTCTGCTTAATATGTCTGCTAGAGTATTTTCTTTTCCGGTACAAATACTGCCTGTAACTGGATGTTGTAGCTGAGTGCCAGGTTCCACAGCTCCAAAGTCATTCTGCATAGGGGTATGAATGAGTGCCTCCTGTTTGTTGATGTACCACATGACTGTGGTGTTGTCTGTCCTTATCATCAACTGGCCCTCTTTGAGAAATGGTCTGAAGTTTTGGATTGCCAGTTTTACTGCCAGCATTTCTTTTAGGTTGATGTGCAGGTGAAGTTGATCCTGCGTCCACAATCCTTGCACGCATTTGTCCAGCATGTGGGCCCCCCATCCTAGGTTTGAAGCGTCTGTTGTGATGGTCTGGCTTGCTTGACATCTGCGAAAGGGTAGCCCTGGGTTTGACTGGCATGCTTGAGCCCACCATAGGAACTCCTGTTTTAAGCATGGAATTAGTGGAATTTCTGTTTCTAGGCTGTGCCTGTGTTGGGACCATAAATTCTTTAGGTACCACTGTAGTTTTCTCATATGTAGTCTGGCAAGTGGAACCAAGATTATACATGATGCCATGAAGCCCAAGGCCTGCAGTACTTTTCTTGCTGTTAACTTGTTCTGTTTTGTTAGTGCCAAGAAGTAAAGAGGGAGTTCTCTTTGTTTTTCTGCAGTTAGGAAAGCCATTTGTTTTACTGTGTCCAATTCAGCCAAGAATGTCCTTGTCTGGGATGGGATCAGCCTTGATTTTGTAAATTGACTGTGTATCCCAGTGCTTGTAGCAAGTAAATGACCCTTTGCAAATCTGTTGTCAGCTTGCTTTTGTTGTCCCCTTGTAGCAGGCAGTCGTCCAGGTATGGGTAAATTTGAATTCCCTGTAGTCTGCAGTGGCATTACTGATGCCAGGCATTTTGTGAATACTCCGGGCGCAGTAGATAAGCCAAAGGGCAATGCTGAGAATTGATAATGCTCTGATCCTGCAAGAAATCTGAGGTATCTTCTGCAGATTGGTCGAATGGGGACGTGCAGGTATGCCTCCTTGAGATCTAGAGTTACCAGCCAACACTCCTTGCCCAGCATGGGAAGAAGTTGCTGTAGGGTCAGCATTTTGAATTTTGGGACAATGATGTATGTATTTAAGGTGGACAGGTCGAGAATAGGTCTCCAACTTTCTTCCTTTCTTGAAACTAGGAATAGTCTTGAGTAGAATCCCTTTCCTTGTTCTGTTGTGGGCACTCTTTCCACAGCTCTCATGTTTGCTAACTGCATTATCTGTTGTAGAGCCTTTGTTTTTTGATTTGGAGGTAGATTTGGCATTCCTCTTTTGACTGGTAAAGTGTGGAAGTGGAACCGGTAACCTTGATCTATGGTTTGTAAAATCCACTTGTCTTTTGTGATATAGTGCCAGTTCTTTGAAAATAAGGTTAATTTGCCGCCTAATGGAGCTGCTATTTGTTCCCTGGTAGGCGGATTTAGAGTTAAGTCACTGTGGCTGTGTTGTTGTAGTGGCAGTGGTTGTGTCTGTGCCTCTGTTGTTACCTTGCCACTGTCGTCCTCTGTAGGCACCTCCTCTGGATTGGTTTCTGCCTCTGGAACGCCTATTCCTGCCCCTTTGGGATCTTGTGGAGTCAGGAAAGGACCAATTTTTGGCAGGCCAGTTCCTGCTAAACCTTGGGGGTTGGACCTGCAAGAAATCTTTAACCGTTTGAACAGATTTTGCCTTTTCTTCCATTTTCTTCATTACCTGCTGGGCAGGTGTACCAAACAAGCTGGTCTTATCCATAGGAGCATCTAATAACTTAGCTTTAACATGATTTGGTAAAGCTTGTTCCTTTAGCCATGCATGCCTTCTTATCACTGTGCCAGTCATGGCTGATCTAAATGAAGCCTCCAGTGCATCATAGCCACATTTTAAGGAATGGTTACTAACCTGTTGTATGTTATTTACCATTTCTAATACATATTTCTTATCAATTGATTCATCAGAGGATAGCTTTTTTGTTAACTGATCAAGCATAAACTCTTGGTATTGTATCATGTGAAACTGACAGTTTAAAGCTCTAGCTGAGAGAGTAGCTGAAGTGTAAACCTTTTTGCCCCATCTGTCTAAAGACCTGGCTTCCCTTTCAGAAGGAATAGGGTTTTTAGCTGTGGTCGCGGCTACTGCCTTGGGACCCTGGGATATAGTTTCGGGGTCTGCAAGTGGGGCCTTGTAAAGGTGGTGATGAGTGTCTGGTACCCTGTAAAATCTGTCTGGTTTGGCAGGGGCTGGAGGTAAAGAATCTGGTGCAGAGCAGACATCATTGAAGGCATCATCCACTACAGAGAGCACAGGAGGTATAGCTAAGGGCCTGTGTTGTGGAAGGTGCAGAAAGGTTCTAAGTCTTTTTCTGAGTCTGAGAAATCCTGCTGCTGCCATTGGAACTGCTCTCGCATGGCATGTAATGTTTCCCAAAGGAAAATTCTTCTGGTGGGAGGCAGCTGGAATGGATTCTTCAGCATCTGAGTCTTCAAAATTGGAGAAAGGAGCCTCTGGCTGGTCTGTTATGTCTGATTCATCAGCAGAATCATCAGAGGACACAGGCTCGGGGCTCTGCCCTAGGTCTCTTCTCTGGGGCTGAGAGGCCCTGTCTGGGTGAGATTGAGATCCCCTAATTAATGAAATTAAATCTTCTGCCAGAGTAAGCATTTGTGAACTAGAAGAGGGCCGGGTTGTAGGGGTTTAGCAGGCACTGTACTAGTAGTTTTAGCTGCTTTGGCCCTGGCAAAGGCCTTAATGGACATGGCTGCTGGAGGCCTAGCAGCACCACGTGCTGGGGTAGACACATCCAAGGGAATGGTGTCTGATAAGTCAGTGGCAACCACCGTAGTGGATAAAATTTCTGAGGCCGATTCAAGAGAAGTAGCAGGGGCCTCAGTGGTAGTGATAGTTTCTGCTGTATTTTGATCAGTTTTCTCGGTTTCGCCGAAACCGAGACACTCGCGTTTGCTTAACCATGGTTTCGGCCGAAACCGCGGACGCATAGTGTCGGTCTTTATCTTTGCTTTTTAGCAGTTTGGGTAGTCAGAGGATCCGACGGCATAATATACGCAAAATCAGAACCGAAAAACTGTTCAGCAAACTCCGACCGGCCTAAGCGTTCGTCGGTTGAAAGAAGCACAGGCCGAACAGGCTGCTATGTCGTGGGCTGGGCCTAAACAAGGCAGACAGTAAGAGTGGAAATCCTTATGAGGTATTTGTTTCCCACAGGTTAAACAATTATTAACTTTTTCTGACATCGGCTGAGGCAAGAAAGAGTCCCCAACGGGGTACTTAGCTTTAGAAGTCTTCGAAGTAGTATTCGGTAGAAGTAATCTCTGGATCCGACCGACCGGCACTTGCGAACAGCTTCTGCTTCGGGTGCCACGCGGCAAGAAAGACTGAGGAAAATGGCGTCGGCTGATGCCTTTATACCCGAAGACCAACAGAGATGACGTTGGGTGAAGTGCGACATCAGCCGAAGCCAGACCCGGACTTTGGAATCCGGCCGACTGAAGGGCTGCCTGACGACAGGACAACCCAGTTGTTATGACTGCAGATGCATCCATGAAGGACATCATCAGAAACTTCAGAATCCAGATCAGAAGAATCAGAAGGAAAATCAGTTCTAGGTCTCTTGGACGGGGAAGGGTGGCTTCCCCTGATTTGAGTAAAAAGGTCTTCAGCCATTCTTATCATCTGTTTTTTAGGCATAGGAGCCTGACCATGTGGTCTGGGCATCGGTTTTCTAGGCATGGTTCGAGTTTTAGGCCTTGAAGAAAGGGGGGTTTA